>NC_064848.1:101586589-101834089 GCF_024139225.1 Suncus etruscus
CACTTTTTAAGAAAGCAGAGGAAAAGGGAAATTTTAACAATTAATTTGGTAGTTCAAGGAGATAAAATTATATATACAGAGAGAATTCATATAAGAAATGGTGATAATCCTAATTTTCTGCATGAGGCAGCCAAGAAGAACATAATCTCTTCAGGGCCAACACCTGGTAAGCTTTCCTTGTCCAATAAGGGTGGAGCAAGAGGAACACGGCTGCTCCACTTGGCTTGGCAGCTGCATGCATCTTCTAACCCATGAACCCCACCACAGCACATAGTAAAAATCACACTATAAGCGTGGCAATGAGGAAACAATATAGGACAACCCCATGTATAGATAATGAAGATGGCAGCTCTGATTACCCAAAAAGTACCAACAAGCTAGGTAAGATAAGGTGTTTAGAGAAGAAATATGAAGGATGTTCATAGAGCTCAAAGAAAGCATAGATTGAGTTGAATGGAACACAAATAAGAATCAAGAGGATATAAAGACAGAAATCAGGAAACTTCAAACTGAAATAACATAACTGAAAAACTCAGTAGATGAAATGAAAACCTCAATGGAAAGCCTCTCCAACAGAGTAACAGCAGCTGAGGACAGAATCAGTGAGCCGGAAGATGAGATAAAGAACAACTCCATACAGCAGAAGAGACTGGAAAAGAACCTTAAAGCAAATGATCAGACAATGGATAAACTACTCAAAGAATGTGAACAGATGAAAATAGAAACAACAACTCAACAGAAACAACATAGGAATCATTGAAGTCCTAAATACCCAGGAAGAGAATAATAATAAGAGGAGTTGGAGGAAGAGTGAGAAGGAGGAGGAGGAGGAGGAAGAGGAGGAAGAGGAGGAGAGGAGAAAGAAGAGGAAGAGAAGGAGGAAGAGGAAGAAGAAGAAAAGAAAAAAGAAGAGAAAAGAGGAAGAGGCAGCTGAACTGTGGTTCAGTTTGTAGAGCAGATGACATAGGAGTCAATGTCTAGATTTGATCCCAGATGATCTCATGTTCATGTTCTAATATTCTCACAACTTGTATGAATTTGTGTATATCTGCATGTATAAAAATATGTGGTATACTTATGCATGTTCACATCTAAAAAAACAATTGTAAACAAACAAACAAAACAAATTCCTACTTGTGAATAGGAAAGACCAAAGAAAGTTACATACTGGCCAAAAAAACTGTATGCATGAATAGGTAGTCTGTTACATGGATTCATACATGAGGTCAAATATTTTAAAATCTAATACCAGTAAACCCTAACTACTATGCTAGCTCTCTCACAAGTTTACAAAATTTCTGAGGTTTTCTAAGTTGTAGCATGATTTTGTTTCAAGTTCTCTGTACAAGTTGTATGCAAAAGAAAAAAAATGGTGATAAACTTTTGAATTTTTAAAATCTTTTTTCTATTTTTCAAAAAAAAACCCTCATTTTCTAGGGATGTAGTAAAGACTTCAGATGTTAAGAATTTGAGCTTGGTTCCTGGCACTAAAAGGAAGCCTAAAAATAACCCCAAACATAAATAATTAACAGGAATGCAAAAAAGCAAGTAGTGTATATGGCTGAGTGGTTTATATTAGATGAATCTACAATAAAAAATAATCATTTTAAAAGCCTCAGAAAAACAAGAAACATGAAAAATGTAATTATAAGTAAGATAAATTGATAAAATTTTAACTGGAAAAAGATACATGAAGAGAATATAGAAAATTGGGGTGGTAACTACATATTTCCAGTTACTGCCTTTTCCCACCATTATTGTTCTAGAGACTTTATTTTTGAATCTTATATCTTATATATTATTTCTTACAAAAATAAAATTTACTATAAAATATTTTATGAATATCGATTTTATCCTCTACGTAGTTTATGACACTGAGCATACTTTACCAGGCTACATGTAGCTTTGAATGTTTTAAGAATTAGTTGAATATTATTATTTCTGAGCTACAAAAACCTACAAAGATTTTCTAAATTTCCAAGTACATAACTTAAAAGGGTGTTTCTGAGAGTGGCCTTGTCCATTGTCTAAAAGTCAAACTCTGTAATCTTCAGAGCTACTTTCTTATCTCTTATATCACATTTGGCCTCAGCATTTGGAGTTTTTTTTTTTGAATGAGCTTTGCTCATATGCTACAACAGAAACAATTCAAGTCTCATTTTGTGTGCAACCCAGAAATCAAAAGTTGGAAAGTCTTCAAAAATGAACAAAGAAAACTCAAAAGCCAAATGTACAGGTTTATCTTCAACCATTGTTTCAATGTTTATACTGCACTTCAAAAGGTGGCCTCATGGGGAGGTAACTGTTTATTCTCTAAATCAGGAAAAGCTTTGAGGTTCAAGCCAGTGTTCCTGAGCATGGTTTAGGTACCATAACACTTCAACTGGATGGGATAAATTCTAAAATGTCAAGTCATAGGCATTTAAATTATTTTATGAGCCTGAATATAAATGACATTAGAGGGGGAGAAAAGCCAGAGATTATTCTTACAAACATATTCATTGAACATTTTCCATAACTAGAAACTAGTCTAGAAATTAGGAATATCTCAATGAACAACAAAGATTTTTGCCCTGATGCAGCTTTCATCTCAGTGGAGGTAAAAACAAACAGTAAACAATAATAATAATTCATCACATAATATGTTAAAAACTAAAACTTGCACTCAAAAATTTAGGGCAAGGGGAAGTCAAAGTATTTGGTGGTAAATCTATAACTTAAATCAGGAGAGGTAAATTATTATTAAAATATGGTCAAAGGGTTAGTCTCAATGTGCAGTTCTGAAACAGAAGGGGAAGTTAACCATTCTGATACTAGAAATGTAATAAGCACAGAAGTAGCAACTAGTATAAAGCTGCACTATAACAGGAAGATTCCTGATAAGTGAAGAAACTAAAGATAAATGGGATTAGAGTATAGTCATTAAAAATGCATTGCATTTTAAATTATATTTAAATGCATTTCATTAAAAAATTATAACTAGAAAATAATGTTCCTAATCAAGACAAATTCTAAAATAAATATGTCAACAAGCCCAATTTCACATTAAAAACATTATTATTTTAATCCTAAAGCTCTTGGGCTTAGAGGGATTGCTGAATAAGAAAACAAATGTTATAAAGATAATAGGGCATATATATGTGTATATATATATGAAAAGATTAGAGGGAGAAAAACAACAACAAAATTGACATATGCAAATAGTCAAATTTAAGACATATGTTCCAGAAGAAAAATAAGGTTCTCACATTATGACTCCAAAGTGTAAAAAAGTAGCAGTTACATTAGTGAAGGAAAATGAGAAATGGCATTGGTGGTGGGAATATTGCACTAGTGAAGGGGGTGTATGTGTTTTTTTTATGATTGAAAACCAACTACAATTATGTTTGTAATCATGCTGCTTAAATATATTATTAAAAAAAAAAAAGATGGGGCCAGAGAGACAGCATGGAGGTAGAGTGTTTCCTTGCATGCAGAAGGATAGTGGTTCGAATCCCAGCATCCCATGTAGTCCCATATACCTGCCAGGGGTGATTTCTGAGCTTAGAGCCAGGAGGAACCCCTGAGATCTCTGGGTGTGACCCCCCAAAAAAAAAGAAATGAAAAAGGTAACTAAAATTAATATACTAGTTTTTAGAAATTTGCTTTCACCTTAGAAATTTCCAACTCTGTCATTTTCTATTTTTCATAATACTTTATAATACCCATATGCTACATTATAATTTATAAATGACTTCTGTACTTAATTTTCCAGAAAAATTAATGCAATACTTTATTGTATAAAGAATACAATAATATCTTATAATTTAATATGTTTCATATATAAAATATTTGGGTGTGACTGAAAAGTTCGAAAGTCCTAATTTAGTTACCCGGCGCAGAGAAATGAAGAGGCTTATGAGTTCCAGCAGATACTTTGAAAAGTGCTTTAATACTGACCATCATAAATGGCCAGGGTCTATGGACTCCCAGAACAAAACCAGAACCAAAGACCTCGTGTTTCCCTGATCACCCCCTTATATAGGATAGGAAGTGGGAGGGGAAGGAGAGTCCTTGAGGGCTGGACTTCCGCCAGGATAACACCAATGATTCGTGAGGTAGGGGTAGAGGTGGGGCCGAGGCAGTGACGACTTCCTTAAGGGGCGGAACACCCGCCAAGGTTGGTGGGGGGGGGGGCTGATTTCCCTTTTCAATCCCCACTTCTTGTACTGGAGGCTTCTAATCCTAGAAGCCAATGTGATTTGGGGCCTTTACTTTCTGATATTACTGGTTATAATTATTTGCATGAGCTAACCCTGCATGGGCCAATGGCTACCAGAAGTAAAAAGGCTTAGGAGGGGCCCCAGTAGGGGTATTAGATAGGGGAGAATTCCATGCCATAAAGACCATAAGGGACCATTTAATAGCTTTTTATCTTGGCCAGCTACTCTTGATGGTGCTTGATTCTGTTTCACACATTTGAAATTAACTTTTGTGAGAGTTTGTTATTTTTGTTTAGCCCCGCTAGTTTTGCTAGCCCTGTTAGTTCTGCTTTTCCAGTTACCAATTTACCTGCAACTTCTGAGCCCTACCAGTAGAGTGCTCAGACCTAGGAGTGCCTAAGAAATGTATGCTAGGCAGAGGGATGGGCTCTGTTTCTGGGATGATGTTAATGTTGGGGAGCACTAATGCTGGGATGCATAAGCCAAATTTTTACCACATATTTATACCCGTTTCGGAGGTAAATACCCTGGGCTAGAGGGAGCAGGCAGGACTTTTGAGCACTGAGTACCTTCTACCTGACCCAGGTTTACAGATTTGGTGCTGTTATGAATAGCAAACAGAAGATTTAAAGCTAAACGGGATTACCTTTTGACATAAGTACAGCTAGAAGAAGCAAAGGTTAGATTACCTAGTGAGACAGGGACAGCCAGAGGCCAATTTCCCCCACCCCCAAGAGGGAGGCAAAGGCTGAGGTTTTGCTTTACACACCCATTCCGGCTCCCCCAAACACACATGGGAAGTAGAGGACCGGAGGTAAGCAGTTCGAGCCCTTCCTTAGCAAGTGCCAGGGAGAGCATTTTCAGAGTTAGTGAGTGCATTAGGGCTGAAGTGTGCCCGCCGGACCCGTATCTTGAGAGGATCCTCAGTGTGCTCCACTTTTCAGGTTTTAGATGGAAGGCGTGAACCCAGGAAGCATGCAGTTCACCTTGACAGCAGTTCTTTTCACATAGGCTGTGAATTCCACAACGAAAATAAGGAGGTTTCTGCTTTTTTTTTTTCATTTCTGCAACTTAAACAGCTGTTGCGGTAGAGAGCCCTAAACTTCAGTTGCCTTTCCTGCACTGGGTTAGACAGAGATGAAGAAATTTTATTTTTATTAATGACTGTTTTACTTTTTAACATTACCAAGAGAAGCATAATTTTTGCTACCTGCTTTAACCTCTGGGATAGATAGGCATAATGTTATTTTTAGTTGTTAACTTGGCTTATTAATTCCTGCGGCCTTTATTTTCCCCTTATAGTTTTTTTTCTTTGATGACCATTTTGCTTTAGAGATTTCATTACCCTAGAAGTTATTAGAGGGAACGTGGTCGAAGATCAATCTTCTGTAGCTACTTCAGGCTGACAGGGGACTGCAGTTTCAATCTCTAGATAGGGTGAAATCTCATATTTCCCTAAAGGAGCAGTTAACTGGTTTACTTTTACAGTTTTAACACCTGAAAAGGATTAGATTAATTATACAGGGGAATATTACTTAACCCACTCAGGCCTTGGAGCAGTAAATAGCACAACTTGAATGGCACAGCTGTTCTTATTGTCTGTAATGATAGCACAAATTAATTAACAGAAAACAAAGCATTATAGCATTATGAATAAACACAGTTTTGAGTTACTTCAGTTAGACTAACATTTGCATTTACAATTTATGATTTGGTTTAATACAACTAGTAAGAGCATTTTTACATAAGTTACTTCAAAGAAGTGGGTTTTAAATTAGGCCCACTAGAATTTTAATTAGCTACCAAAAATGGTTTTTCTCTCCACCTTTACCTTGTACCTTACCCGGTATTTGAATAACTTGGCTTTTTCCTTTGCACATATACAGCACTGTTGGAGAAATCTCCATCTGGGGCACCCCCATTACTTACAGAGCTTTTCTGAGGATAGGTTGTGGACACTGCAGGTTTTTCACAGTCACTCAGGTTTGGCTGATGAGATGGTCGGTTCAGCATGAGGATTTTCTGGCTGGGCATCTCACCCTCTGCAGGAATTTTAGAGGTGATTCGTCTGTTCCACTCCTCTCCAGGTTTGGAAGAGACTGACCTCGAATTCTCTTCTGAGCTTGAGGGAGAGAGCAGGGCCCACAGGCTGTGATGATCTTCTAGGAAAATTTTCAATTTCCTTACTCAGGCCATTTATTTCAGTCTCTCGCCGGTGCCTGCTTGTCACACCGCCTCAACTCCAATTATTCCTCTGAAAGAGGGCTTTGGGGTTCCCTTACTAATTTTTTGATTTTCTGTTTGCATGAGGACTACTCCTCATGCAGAGAGAAAAGCCATCTGCTTGTATCTTGTGCAAAGCAACATGATGCCATGATATAAATGGTACTAAAAGGTTCTGGGAGAAGAGAAAAAGCAAATATTACTTAAATTACTTAGATAATTTTAGAATCTTTTTTACAACGAAATATTTTATACATTTTTAAAACCATGACCAATTTTATAAAACCTTCTGTGATACAAATATTAATGTTTTTGGTAACATATAATGAAAAATTGCAAAATAACATTTTAATTATGCTTAATTTTAAATATAGAAATTCACTTAGTTTTCTAAACAGAAAACACCAGGAATTTACGTTACACAAATTAATGTTGAAAACCAGAAAGAATGAATGCTTACTACTTTTGGTAGAACATGCTTAAAAACATTTACATTTTTTTTAACCTAGAGACATATTAATAATTATTTAGATTGATTATACAGATTTTTTTTATTACACATTATTAATTTTTACACCACTTTCCTTTTTACATGCAAGGCAAACGCCCTACCATTTGGCTCCTTCTCTTTTCCTTCCCTTTTTTTTTTTTTAAGCTTCACCACACATTCTTTTGCAGTGGTTCTGTTGCAAAAAAAAAAACTCCACGTGCACCGAAAAACAAACAAACAAAAATAACAACAGTAATTTGCAACATCCTCTTATTATTTTTCTGCCTTCCAAACCATTAGCTAGATTTTTTTTGATATGTAAATGATCTACATTCCTCAGCCAGGTGAGGCTGGGAGGACAATAGTTTGCCCTGGGGCGTGGTGAATTTCTTCACCACGTGGTGAGTTTAAAAAGCATTTTTTTTTTTTCGGCTAGAAAAAAAACGGCCAGTTGCTCTTTTTGGCCTGAACGCATGGCAGGATAGTTGGGGAATTGCAAAGTTCAGAAATTCTCCAGGAAAATTTATTCCCGATGGCCATTTGAGAAATCTGGGATTTGCAATTTCCAACACCCCCCGCCAAGTCCCTAGCGTGGACCTTGCATGCGCCCGCTTCCTGGTTGGGGGGGGAACGGGTTTCGGGCGCCCTGTTGTCGCGCCGCGGGCGGCGGGGATCGCGCGTTCTGCTGCTGGGACGACTGACGGGCGAGGGAGACGCGGGCTCACCGGCGGTCGGCCCCTTTCCCCAGGGGTCGGCCCTTGAGAGGGGGTCGGGCTTGCGTCCCGTGGTCAGACCAAAAAAAAAAACATAGAACACACAGACAAGAAACAGACAGACAAACAGACAGCGTGGCGCCACAAATAACCAAGCAAAATGCGTTCAAGTAATCTCTGCATCCCACAATAAATCCTAGACAGACAACTATGCCAATGACCAAGTTCTTGAGCTCCAAAAATCACAGACAGACAACCTCTTCAGCAGCTCGGAACGTCTTCCAGCTGCTCTTACTAAACCCCTGGGGTACCACCAGGGTCGTGACCTAAGCAGCCAAAGCTCGTCAACTTTTTCTGCCCATCTGGTATACGCATCAGATGGGGAACCACACACACCTGGAAACGCATCAGGTGGAAGATTCCTTAGTCACCCGGGGGGACTCTAACCCCCCTATGAAACAAAGTCTGCTTCTACTCGGTTTCCACATCGAGCAAAGAGCTCATAACATTAGCCAAACCACCACAAAGTCAGCTTCCCGCTGGTCACAGACACGAAGCAAAGCGCGCGCTCTCACACACACACATACACATCAGAACTCACCAGACACCTGTTCATAACTCCATGCCGGGAATGAGGACTCCTGGCTGGCTCGCCAAAATGAAAAGTTCGAAAGTCCTAATTTAGTTACCCGGCGCAGAGAAATGAAGAGGCTTATGAGTTCCAGCAGATACTTTGAAAAGTGCTTTAATACTGACCATCATAAATGGCCAGGGTCTATGGACTCCCAGAACAAAACCAGAACCAAAGACCTCGTGTTTCCCTGATCACCCCCTTATATAGGATAGGAAGTGGGAGGGGAAGGAGAGTCCTTGAGGGCTGGACTTCCGCCAGGATAACACCAATGATTCATGAGGTAGGGGTAGAGGTGGGGCCGAGGCAGTGACGACTTCCTTAAGGGGCGGAACACCCGCCAAGGTTGGTGGGGGGGGTGGCTGATTTCCCTTTTCATGACTATAAGAAGCAAAGACATTGTTATACCATGAATGTAAGAACTTCAAATATGGGATTATCCTGGTGGGTTAATACTGCCTTAAAGGAGTTGTTTCTGTAATAGTAAATAGTCCTTAACAGTTCTTATTTCCAAAAAAAGCAACATACACTTTACTTGGTTGATAAAATGATTACTATCCTGGAAGATACATTATATTGGTAGTAAAGGGGAGAGGGATTTCATTCATATGTGGGATACAAAAATAAAATGTAGGGAAATTAAAAAAAATAGAAAAATGAGAAATGGTTATTGTTCAGGAACATTCCCTGGTGTTTCATTTTATAGTATTTTGTAAAAATTTACCAAACTTCATAAATTAAGAAAAGGGAATTTTATGTATCATGTGGAAAGTGAAACTGTATACATGTTAACGCATTTCAGATGCACTGAGGCACGTACAGGGTAGTAAGCCACAGACCAGGGGTCCTCAAACTTTTTCAACAGGGGGCCAATTCACTGCCCCTCAGACCATTGGAGAGTCTGACTATAGTAAAAACAAAACTTATGAACGAATTCTTATGCACACTGCATATATCTTATTTTGCAATGAAGAAACAAAACAGATACAAATACAATATGTGGCCCACAGGCCATAGTTTGAGGACCACTGCCATAGACAATTTCAATAAAATATTAGTTATAAAATTTTTAATCTATAGTAAATTCAGTTCGCACTATCGTTGTGACTTCAAAAAGATATACAAAGTAACATGATGGAAATATGGTAGCAGTTCTACCACCCCAAAATGTCATACTTCCATTATATAAACAACACCCTAAACCACTAATCCTGAAAAACCACTTATATTCTATTACAATTTGTTTGCATCTGCAATGCCATAAATAATATAGTATCTAACTTAGAATCAAGATTCATTCTGTGAGCTTAATGCATTTGAAATTCATCCATGTTGTCTGTAGAAGCAGGTTTTATCCATTTTTACATTTTTATTGCTGTTTGTCCACTTGGTGAATATATATAATATATATATATATATAAGTTGATTTATCAATTCATCACATGAAGGCCATTGGATTGTTTCTAATTTCTGACAACTATGAATAAGATTGTTATAAATAGGACTTTGTGTAAATATTAGTTTTTATTTCCCTTGAGTAAAAGAAATTTCTGGGAAAACATTTTGAATTTCCACATGTAATCTGAGCTTTCAAATTCCCACATCTCCACAAGATTTTGATTTTATGTTGTAAATGACTAGTGATGGGCATCATTATGTCCCATTAAACATTTTCTTTAGGAAGTGCTCATTCCAATTTTTATTTGCGCAACTTTAAACTGAATTGGTTGTTTGATATTATACTTTTGAAGCTATCTGCATATATTCTGGACATTTGCTAACCATTTATTTTGCAACTCTTTCCTGCTAGATGACGGCTTATCTTATCACTTTTGTGCATTTGGGCCTCATAAGCAGTGATTTTGGAAGTCACTTCCATTTTCAGTCATCTGAGCCAGTACTTCAAAAAAAGGGCCCAAAGGACGAAGTCTATTAAAGACCTTAAGGTGTCAGGGATTATCAAGGACAGCTGGAAGTGCTTGAGTGCCTGCACAATCACACCTATATGTGCTCAGGAGATACATTCATAAATGCTCAGGGGACCATACAGAGCCAGAATCAGCCACATACAAGGTAACCTCAACTCTTACATTATCTCTCTGGCTCTCTTATCTTTCTTACTGATGACAAGATTTTAATTATGTAGTTCACTTAATATTTTTTGTTACACCCCACTCAGGAAGGGCACACATCAGAAAAGTGTTGCACTCCTGAAAAAGAATTATTTGCCAAAAAGGCCCGCTTAGAGCAGTCAAAATCAGTTGACCCTTTGCATGGAGTGTTTGGCCATAATTCTAAAACGTGGTTGTAACTATCTCTCTCTTTATTTTTGACCATTATTAGAAATCAGGCCTTAGTAATTCTTTGTAACAAAGGAGGACAGTACAAATCCCGCCAAAAGTCTCCCACTAACCAGCTCTTGTGATCTCTGCTACCTTGGCGCCAATATCATGTTTTTTCCCAAAACTTAGCTCATAGTAAAGCAATTTTCAGTTTTCCCCCAAAACTCTAAAATATTTCTCTCTCTTCCCACTTCCCTGAAAATTACCTGTTTTCTCCTGCTTACCCAAAACAAAGCTAACCCAAAACAAAACTTCTTTTCACCTTCAGTATCGGTTCTTTAATATGCAGATTTTAGCCACCTCTTTCATTCTGTTTCCCTAACCATCTCCCACTTTCTTTGATGTCAAAAATTACACCCCGCATTCCAAACCTCAACCTTTAAAAGTTACCCAGCTCAAAAAATAAATTTGTCTTCATCTTTCTAGACGCAAGTTCCCATGCATTCTGTGTGGTCTCATTCATTTCATATTTCATAATTCATTATTCCATATTCGCCTCTTCGTGCTCCCGTTTGACTTCCAGTGGGAAAATGAACTCACTAAGGTTATGCTTAGGAACTTTTTATCTCATCAGGATAAAACAGTCCGCAGCAATTTTTATTTTATGGATCTTGATTTTATTGTATCAAAACATCTGCCTAGTTTAATGTCACAAAAAAGTTTTAATATTTTGTTTAATATTCTTATACTATTACAATTACATTGAGCCTATGGTCCATCTTTAATTAACTGCTCTATATAGTACTGGATGTGAAACAAAAGTTTGGTTTTTTTTTTGTTTTGTTTTGTTTTTTTGGTTTTGGTTTTTTGGTCACACCTGGCAGCGCTCAGGGTTATTCCTGACTCTACGCTCAGAAATTGCTCCTGGCTGGCTCAGGGGACCATATGGGATGCTGGGATTCGAACCACCATCCTGCATGCAATGCAAACACCCTACCTCCATGCTATCTCTCCGGCCCCTCACCAATATTCTTAATCCCTATCTTTGGCAGTAAATTTTGAGATACTTCAAGGACTAGAGAGATAGTATATAGCAAGTAAGGTGCTTGTTTTGCATGGGGGTGACCTAAGTTTTAATCTTTGGCACCAATTATGATCTAGGAGTATCAACCAGTGTGATTTCTAAAAATAAAGCAAAGAATAAGTTCTTGAGCACCAGTAGGTGTGTCCCCATGTGAAAATTTGAATATTGAACTTTGTTATTATTTTGTAAAATTCTTCCACATAGTCTAGTCTAATCATATTAATTTTAGAATGTTTTATATTAATATTTTATATTTATATAAAGCATATATATAGGGCATGAAGTGAAAACACAGTGGTAGGTCATTTGCCTTGCACATGGCTGACCCAGGACCTGGGTTTGATTCCCAGCATTCCATATGGGCCCCCAAGCCAGTAGTGATTTCTGAGAGCATAGTCAGGAGTACGGGTATGGCCCCCAAAACCAAATAAAAGCATATATATATAAGATATATCTTCCATATTATATATATTTATATAAAAGCATATATAGATCCCATATACAGCTTGTTCAGCCTATGTGATAACTTGAGTTCAATTTATGGCATACCCTGCCTCTGCCAAAAGAAGAACTTAGATGAAGGTTGCACTAAAATACTGAATGTAGACATCAATGTAGAGAGAACTAACAACTTTAACATGTTGAATTTATAAGCATAATGAAGAAAATCTCACTCAGTGCCAGGGCTGAGTATACTAGATGCTAAGAACACTAGATTTCTGTAGATGTGTATTACAAATCAAATATTTATGGACCTGTAATATTAAGCTCAGTGTGATGCAATTTAAAGGTAAAGTCTTTGGGAGGTAATCAAGTCATGAGTCATGGTGAATGTTATGAAGAACCTTAGAAAAGAGAGCCAAGTTCAGCTGCTCTGAAAATTCTACCATATGAAAACACAGCAAAAGAAAGTGTTATCTTGATCTTGATGCACCAGTCTGCAAATTTATAAGAAATAAAATTTTTATTTATTTACTTATTTATGTAAACTATAAATAGTTTACAGGACACTCAATCTGTGGTACTTTCACAGCACAGCCCAAATAAGGCAATGCCCTTTAAGAAATCTTTCTTCTAATACCTAATATGCAGAGATTTAGTTGAATCTTGTAAAATTATTTCTGTCTACTGAGATGATCCTGTGGTTTCTATTCTGTTAAAAAAATTTACTTTTAAATACTGAAAGATCCTTGATTTCAGGGTTTTATAGTTTGCTTTGATAATATTTTATTAAGGAATCCAGAATATATGGCTATGTTGGCTACTGACATGCTGCTTTCCTGTCTTGTACTAATTGTCTGATTTTGCATCAGGTTACTTCAACCTTCTGAAATAAATTGGAAAGTAATCTAGATTATTTTTTGAAAATCCCTCCCTCCGGGGCCGGGTAGGTGGCGCTGGAGGTAAGGTGTCTGCCTTGCAAGCGCTAGCCAAGGAAGGACCGCGGTTCGATCCCCCGGCGTCCCATATGGTCCCCCCAAGCCAGGGGCGATTTCTGAGCACATAGCCAGGAGTAACCCCTGAGCGTCAAACGGGTGTGGCCCAAAAAAACCAAAAAAAAAAAAAAAAAAAAAAAAGAAAATCCCTCCCTCCCTTCATTCCTTTCTTGTCATTCCCAGCAGTGCTCAAGAGGGCAATGAGTATGAAGAACAAACTAGGGTTCCTGCATGCAGAGCATGTACACAAGTCTTTGAGATCTCTCTGGCTCTTTTTAAATAGATGAGTGCAATAAACAGTGAACTATGTAAGCTTGGATTTTTCTTTGTTGGAAAGTTTTTAACTAATTAAACATTTTTGATAGACAAACAACTGGTTAGGCTTTCTATTTCTTTTTGAGGTATGTTAGGAGTTGGTTAAGAAATTGGTTCGTTAGCTCCAGGAACCAAACTCTCTCTGGGACATTCTTAATACTGCTCTGACACCAAACATATGCCAGTTTTGAGATGATATCCTGACAATGAGGAAATGGCAACAACTTGATCTAAGAGCAGATTGTCTTAGCTCACCATCTAATGATAGGATGAAAGCAGACTTGTCATCCTTCGATCTGTGCAAAAGCCAAGATAGATAGTTTTAGAAGATTGACTGTGACAGCAATGACTGGGCAGAACTTATCCTGGGACCAATTTAAAAAAAAGTCCTAATCTAGACTTTGGCCTATGATCTCTACAATAACCAATATCTCTAATTCCAGAGGTCTGACGGAGATAATTGTAACTGAACAGGACTTCTGGAAACATAATGAAAGACTCTATCCTCAGCTGCATCCTAGGATCAGTGCAAAAACCAAGACCACCAACTACAGAAAACTGATTAAAACAAAGTGAAGGAACAGAACTACTAGAACCGCAAAGAAAGACTTCATCATAGGCTTCATGCTTTGACCTGCACAGATACCAAGATTTCTAGATACAGAGGTCAGATTTCACCATCCATGACTGAGCAGAAGTTTTCCATACACCACACAAGGACTTAGAGGAAAGTAAAAGAACATATATAGAGTCTATAGTTATCCCCATGACAGTATACTTCAAGGGCAGAGAGACCCTGTATCTCTTAGGCCAAGGGAATTCCCTTTATAATATCCCCAATATTTACTGTGCCTATGCAGGAAAAAAAAAAAGCAGCAACACAAAAAACAATTTTTTTTATTTGTTACTGTTGGTGCTGTTGTTGTTTTCATTTTTTGTGCTTTATTTTGTCTTTATTTTAGGACAGTGGTTATTGTGTAGCAGTTGTCTTTATCGCTGTGGTGCTTTTTGGATTTTATGTTCGATCAATATATTTCATTGTTGTTGTGTTTCTCTTCCTTTTTCCCTTTCTTCTCCCAAATTAATTTGTATAGTCTCTAGAAGGACTCCACCCATTTTTGCTTGTTTTATTTTTTACCCCATTTTATTTTTTTATTTTCTTCAAACAGAAACACATAACTTAAACAATCTTGTTCCACCTCTCAAATCGAGGGGGAAATAATGGAGGGTACCAAGACCAAACAGTTGAATGATCACTAAACAATAATAAAAATGATCGGACTTAAACACCTAACCCAAAGCCAACAACAACAGAATTGATACCCAATCTACAACAAGCTAGACACAGAGGGGACCACTTATACTAGCAGCCCAGTGGGTAAGGAAGGGGGATATGGGATGCATACTGGGAATGGGGGTAGTGGGAGGACAACTTTGGTGGTAGAAATTCCCGATTCTATATCAATATGTACCTAAAATATTACTGTGAAAGGTAGGTAATCCATTTTGGTCAAAATAAAAATTATTATTATTATAAACAAACAAATTGGTTCGTATCCAGAAATTCTCAAACTAAGTTGGCCATATTCAGGGGGAAAAAACACTCATCACCCTGCAAATCAACCTTCTATAAGAGAACAGAAAAGAGCCACCACTCCTTCTTTTTAAATTAACATAGAGGACTACCATTACTTCCCTGGATATTCCAGTACCTTTGGTGTTGGCAGTCAAGGGTGTGGGTTGGGGGAGGGGAGCGAAGTAGTGGTAAAGGATTCTATCACCCACTTTGGAAAACACTTATCTAAGTTGTCAAATTTATGGTAAGCGATGGTCATAGTATTTCTCTTTTGAATGTTAGATCTCTAGTGATAAGGCCTCTTTCATTTCTGATAGTGACTTCCTTTTTTCCTTGTTCAATTTAATTGGGGATGTGTGTGCATATTTTAAATGTTTTCAGCTGGCCAGTCTTTCAATAGGCTTTTTATCTATTGTTCTTGCGTTTTAAATTGTTTTTATTTGTTATTTTTCCATCTTTCTGCTTAACATTTGGTTTAATTTTCTCTTCTTTACTTTTTAAAGAAGTTTAATGACTTCAGACCACCTTCCTTTTTTAAGATATGCCTGAATTTAATTTTTGTTTTGTTTTGTTTTGTTTTGGGGTCACACCTGGCAGCACTCAGGGGTTATTCCTGGCTCTAGGATCAGAAATTGCTACTAGCAGGCTCGGTGGACCGTATGTCATGTCAGGATTCGAACCACTGTCCTTCTGCATGTAGGCAAATGCCCTAACTCCATGCTGTATCTCCAGCCCCCTGAATTTAATGTTTTAAGTATCTACTAATCACTGCTTTAACTGACTCGTACCAGTTTTATGATGCACTTTCATTTTAATTAAGTCAGAATACTAAATTTCCTTGAATTTGCCTTTGACCCATGAGTTATTTTTCAAATCTTTTCTAGTAGTAATTTCTAATTTAATTCTGTTATAGTCAGAGAATGTAATGTTAATATTTCAATAACTTAATATTGTTAACATTTGTATTATGGCTTAGAATAAGTTATATTTATTATTTCATTCATTCTTAAAAAATATTGTTTGCTTACTCATGTTTTATAAATGTCAACAATATCAGGTTGACTGATAGGGTATTTATATCTTATTAATTTTGTCTATTTGGTTAATTAATTATTATGAGGAATGCTAAACTTGTCAAGTATAATTGTTGACAATTCTGTTTTAGTTTGGTTACTTCTGTCAGCTTTTTCTTCTTGAAGTTCTATTGCTAAAGGGACGTATACTGAAGATTTCTGTCTTCCTGAAAAACTGATTATTTGCTTTCATTATACAAAGGTATACCTTTAATACTATCTATTGTTCTCATCTGAAATCTACTTTATCTGATATTAATATTGTCACTACAAATTCCAATTTATTTCTGCATGAAATGTTTTCTGTTCTTTTACTATTAACCTATCTATATCACTATATTTAAGTTGTTTTTCTTGATAGAAATTTCTAAATAGTCAATTTATGTATAAGTGTATACTTAATATAGTTACTAGTATGATTGATTTGGTCTATATATTTTTGGTTCTATTTCTTTTCCTACCATTCTTTGAAACTTTGAATAATTATAGTATTACATTTTACTCAATGGCTTTTGTTGTTGCTGTTGTTGTTTTTGTTTTTGCATTTTGGGTCACACCCAGCCGTGCTCAAGGTTTACCACTGGCTCTGTGCTCAGACATCGTTCCAGGCAGGCACAGGGGACCATGTGGGATGCTGGGATTCGAACCATTGTCTGTCCTGGATTGGCTGTGTGCAAGGCAAATGCCCTATCACTGTGCTATCTATCTCTCTGGTCCCTCAATGGCATTTTGACTATATCTTTTGGTGTTTTATAATTCCTGCTTTGGGGATTACAAGATAATATCTAACATTTAATAGTCTAATATTTCAACTAATTTTCTAACATTTCAAGTAGAACGTATAACCATATTGACAGTACCTTTCTTTCTAATTTAATTTTTCTTTTTATTTTCATTTTGTTTTTTGGGCCACACCCAAGTGACACTTAGGTATTACTCCTATCTCTATATTCAGAAATTATTCCTGGCAGCCTCAGGGGACCCTATGGAATGCTGGGGAACAAACTCAAGTTTGCTGCATGTGAGGCAAATATGTGAGGCATACTGTGGCCTCACTCTGGCCTCTCCAATTTAGTTTTAAATATTACTTATATATGTCAACACTGGACTCTTCCCTCCCCAAGTAATAATGTAATTTTTCATTTCAATAGATATATTTTAAAGAGCTAAAGAAAAAACTATCTGCTATATTTACTCATATATTTACCATTGCTGTTGATTTTCTTCAGTCATAAAGTTCCAAATTTCTCTGTAGTATCAGCTCCCTTTAGCCTGAAGAACTTTTGTTAACATTTTTTAGACCAGGTGTGCTAATACCAATTCTTATATTTTCTTCCTTTGAGTTTTTCCTTATTTTGCCCTCATTCCTGAGGTATTTTTTCAATGGCTATACAATTCTGAGTTGCTCTTTATTTCTTCAGCTCTTTTCTTTCAAGAATGTTACAGGTTTGTTACATTTGTCTTCTGTCTTCCAAGATTCCTGATGAAAAACATGTAGTCATTTGAACAGTTCTTCCCTATATATAATGTATTATATTTTTGTGGCTGCTTTAAAAAAAAAACATTTTAATTTAGGACATATGTAGAGGTGGTTAACTTTGAGTTTATCTGCAGAAGTTTACTGAACTTTAATTAGTAATTTTAGTTTTTTTTCTATATCTAAAGCAGTTCTCTATTCAAATGTATTTTATATACAAACATGTTCTTTCACTTCTGGGACTCAAATGACACTGATGTGTCTAAGAATATATTGCTATTATCACCATCCTACTATCAAGGCCTGTCCATTACAATTATAATTCTGTTATTGTGTTTTTAGTGTTCTAAAAATTCCATTAATTCCTTTTTTGAGGTTTATTCAAAACTTTTTTTCCTACTCATTTCAAGAATGTCTCCCTTATATTGATGCATAGTTATTGTATATCCTTGCCTGATAATTCATCTCAGGAATAGCATGTCATTTTCTTTAATAAATGATAATAGTTTTCTGGTTTTTTTGTTTGTTTGTTTGTTTGTTTGCTTTGAGGCCACACCCAGCAATGCTCAGGGCTTACTCCTGAATCAGGGATTACTCTTTTTTTTGGGGGGGGGGGGGGCCCAACACCCGGCAGTGCTCAGGGGTTACACCTGGCTGTCTGCTCAGAAATAGCTCCTGGCAGGTTCAGGGGACCATGTGGGACACCAGGATTCGAACCAACCACCTTTGGTCCTGGATCAGCTGCTTGCAAGGCAAACGCCACTGTGCTATCTCTCCGGGTGGGATTACTCTTGACTTTACACTGAAATTACTCCAGGCAGGCTTTAGAAACCATCTGGAATGCTGATCAAACCTGGGTCAGTTCCAGACAAGGCAAAATCCCTAACTACAACTTAATAGTAAACACTCTGTCCCCTTTACTCAATCCTGTGTTGTTTTTTGTTTGTTTGTTTGTTTGTTTGGATTTTGGGTCACACCCGGCAGCACTCGAGGGTTACTCCTGGCTCTATGCTCAGATATTGCTCCTGGCAGGCTCGGGGGACTATCAGGGATGCTGGGATTCAAACCACTGTCCTTCTGCAGGCAAGGCAAATGCCTTACCTCCATGCTATCTCTCTGGCCCCTACTTAGTCCTTTTTAATGTTACTTTATACTATAAGTCCTGTAATAATCCCGTGGAATATGTAGCTTTTTTGTTTCTGTTATTGCAGTTTGATTCAGACATCAATTTCTTTCTTGCTTTGGTTCCAATAAAGGAGCTGAGGCTCCACTATAAATTTCATCTATAAAGCTTTCACTATGCCTTTTTGTCTCTTACCCATATTTATTTTTATCTGAAAACTTATCAGCTGTGTATCTTAGCTCAGTTCTCTAACTCTTAGGTGTGAGGCCAGGAGATATGCTGGACATTAGATTAGAGAATTATAGAATTCTCTTTTCTAGCTCACTTTTCTGATATGGTTTCTTGCTCCTAGGCCTTTCCTTTTCCTCCTTTGTTCAAATTGATAAAGGCTTTCTCTTAAGAGACACACACTGCCATATAGTTCTGGGAAAATTAAATTACCCTTGGGAGGAAGCAACACACACAAAAAGAAAAATATAGGAAGTCCCCACAGTACTCTCTGGCTCATAGAAACTCCTTTTCTGGTACTGCTCAGCAAGGAAAGGAGTTTTTCTTCCATAATAAAATTATCTGCATCCATATAGTAAAAGTAAGGACCAAGACCCACTCAGATTAAGATAAAGATATAAGAAGGGATAACTATTTACAGAATGCTCCGTCCTATAATGATTCTTCAAATTCGATCTCCCTTACAATCAGCCTGCTAAGTAATGTTTACATCTGTTGCTTTTAAAAACTATCTGCAATCAGTAGACTATAAAGACTAGATTGCATCCCTCCCAAAGTTCTATGTTGAAGCTCTAACCTCATATATTACTGTACTTAGAAACAATTTATAAGGAAACAATTATGGCTAAATTAGGTCAGATGCTAATACAATAGTATTAATATTATTAGAAGAATGAATACTAGACATCTAGTGCAGTCTCTTCATCACTCACTACCTCCCTTTTTGCCAGAAAGGTCTATCTACAAACTAGGAAAAACACAAGAATTCAAATCAGGAAGTATGTTGAACTTAGATTTTCCAGCCTCTAGAACTATGAGAAATAAATTTTATTGTATAAGTCTCCAGAATGTGACATTTATATTTAGTTTCCTGACCAACTAAGAGGGGATAAAGGCAAACTTACACCATCTGACATCATAACTTTGGTCAGCTTTTTTTTTTTTTTTTTTTTTTTTTTTTTTGGTTTTTGGGCCACACCCGGCAGTGCTCAGGGGTTACTCCTGGCTGTCTGCTCAGAAATAGCTCCTGGCAGGCATGGGGGACCATATGGGACACCGGGATTTGAACCAACCACCTTTGGTCCTGGATCGGCTGCTTGCAAGGCAAACACCTCTGTGCTATCTCTCCGGGCCCTGGTCAGCTTTTTTAATAGTATCATTTCATATGGCTGCAATATGGTAAAATGTACATAAACTAAATGGTTTAAGAGAAATAAAAACTATGTTTCTAAATAAATATGAAAATTTTTCTTTGGAAACTTTCTAGAGATAAGAAAATTAAAATAAAATCTTCAAAATTCAGTAAAACATAGTATAAGGAGAAAACCCATCTTTACGGTGAGTTTATTAAGAACTGGCCAAAGAAAAGAGAATAAAGAGGAAACAGGAAGAAAAATGCAGAACTGGAAAATGAAATAGATACTCAAATATAGTCAGAAGATGATAATCAGAAAGAGTAATCATCTAGTAGAAAAGAATGTTGTATCATGCTCCTTTATCAAAAATTAGGTGGTTGTATACAACCACCTAATTTTTGATAAAGGAGCAGGAAATCCTAAATGGAGCAGGGAAAGCCTCTTCAACAAGTGGTGTTGGCACAATTGGATAGCCACTTGCAAAAAATTGAACTTAGACCCCCAGCTAATATCGTGTACGAAGGTAAAATCCAAATGGATTAAAGACCTCGATATCAGCCCCAAAACCATAAGATATATAGAACAGCACATAGGCAAAACACTCCAGGACATTACAGGCATCTTCAAGGACGAAACTGCACTCTCCAAGCAAGTGAAAGCAGAGATTAACAGATGGGAATATATTAAGCTGAGAAGCTTCTGCACCTCAAAGGAAATAGTGCCCAGGAAACAAGAGCCACCCACTGAGTGGGAGAAATTATTCACCCAATACCCATCAGATAAGGGGCTAATCTCCAAAATATACAAGGCACTGACAGAACTTTACAAGAAAAAAACATCTAACCCCATCAAAAAATGGGGAGAAGAAATGAACAGACACTTTGACAAAGAAGAAATACACATGGCCAAAAGACACATGAAAAAATGTTCCACATCACTAATCATCAGGGAGATGCAAATCAAAACAACGATGAGATACCACCTCACACCCCAGAGTATGGCACACATCACAAAGAATGAGAATAAACAGTGTTGGCGGGGATGTGGAGAGAAAGGAACTCTTATCCACTGCTGGTGGGAATGCTGTCTAGTTCAACCTTTATGGAAAGCAATATCGAGATTCCTCCAAAAACTGGAAATCGAGCTCCCATACGATCCAGCTATACCACTCCTAGGAATATACCCTAGGAACACAAAAATACAATACAAAAACCCCTTCCTTACACCTATATTCATTGCAGCACTATTTACCATAGCAAGACTCTGGAAACAACCAAGATGCCCTTCAACAGACGAATGGCTAAAGAAAAGGTGGTACATATACACAATGGAATATTATGCAGCTGTCAGGAGAGATGAAGTCATGAAATTTTCCTATACATGGATGTACACGGAATCTATTATGCTGAGTAAAATAAGTCAGAGAGAGAGAGAAAAACGCAGAATGGTCTCACTCATCTATGGGTTTTAAGAAAAATGAAAGACACCCTTGTAATAATAATTTTCAGACACAAAAGAGAAAAGAGCTGAAAGTTCCAGCTCACCTCAGGAAGCTCACCACAAAGAGTGATGAGTTTAGTTAGGAAATAACTACATTTTGAACTGTCCTAATAACGAGAATGTATGAGGAAAATAGAGAGCCTGTCTAGAGTACAGGCGGGGGTCGGGTGGGGAGAAGGGAGACTTGGGACATTGGTGATGGGAATGTTGCACTGGTGATGGTTTCTATACAAAATAAAGTGACGTAAATCCCTTCCAAAGACTAGCATTAAAACCCTGGACATTATATAAATAAGCATAAGAAGATCTTGAAGTGTCCAGAGAAGCTGTACAGAAAGTAGGACACTTGCCTTGCACATGGTCATAGTAATTTGATCCCTACCACTGAGTATGGACCCCCAATTCCCACCATGAATGATACTAGATCACAGATACACAAGTAAGGACTGAGCATAGCTAGTACAGCCAATAAACAACTATAAAATAAAAATGATTTCTGAAGGCACAGAATAAATATACACTGATCAAATTACTTTATATTTTTACACTGCATAGTACAAAACTCAGAAATCAAAAAAATGACTTGGCTATTCTTCAGTGGTTAAGTTTTAGTGACTCTGCAGTAATTTTGTTTTCTTTTTAAATTGTTTTCTTTTTGTTTCGGTTTGCTTTATATAAAAGTTTGTGTGGTTTACAAATCAGCAACTTATACTAATAATCTTGCTTTCTCCTCTTGAAATTTATATTTTATGGTATAAAAAATTATGAGATGCATAAGGTGGTACTAGAGAGAGAAATACTAAAAATATTTCAATAACTGAATTATAGATTAAAATAAAGGAACATGTTAATGGCGAGGTTCTTTAATCTCAAGTAGAAAAGATGCTAGTATATTGAAATAAGTCAATGTTATATGTAGCATATTTATGTATACATATAAATATAATGAAATACCTAGAATAGTCCCTATGTTTGAGTAACAGGTAATGAATACAAAAACAGTAATTCAAAGAAATATGCATATCTATGCTGTGATCCCTGTAGCACTATTTTCAAGAGCCAAGATTTATAAATAACACATTAGCTTATGATAGATAAAAAATAAGTATATATAAAAATATATAAATAATATAAAAATGGCATATGATAGATAAAATAAATATATATAAAATATATAAATTATATAAAAATGGCTTATGATAGATAAAAGAATAAAAATATGATATTGATACACAGGGGATATTTAACTCACTAGCAAAGATATTTCCTATATTATAGAAAAACAAAGAGGAGTCATACTGGGCAGAATAAATCGGAAGAAAATCAGCAAATATTAAATAGTCTCAGACTACATATGATTATAAAGAATAAAAGCAAGGGAGCAGATAAAATCAAACTAGGACAATCTCTTAGGTAGCTAACTATGGAACCGTGTTTACCAAAGTGGGGTAAAGTGGGCAGAAAAAGTATGGAATATGGTGAAAGGATAAAGCCATTTTGGTTGTGGGCATGGAGTGGTAACACTATAACCTTGATACTATAAATAAAATGAAATTCTGAAAATATGTTCAAGAACATATCAGAGAAAAAGGACTTATAATTCAAACAAATATCTCTAAAAATAGGGTAGAGAAAACTAAAAAATAAAATGTAGATTCTACTGTATTTATTTACAATTAATTATAATTGAAATCCTGGCTCTCTGGTCACTTTGTTTACAGTGTTACTCTTTTCAAAAGTTCTTTCTTTCATTATTTCCTTTCTTAAGGCTGAACTTTATTAAAGGAAGTGCTGAAGACACTTTTCTTCATCCATGTACACTAAGAGTTTTCTCTTTATTACAGAAGAATAATTGAGATAGTTTTAAATTCTGTGTTGACATTTGAGGGGGGAACCAGGAGATAGAACAATGGATAGAGTATGTCTCTAACCAGCATGCCCCAGATCCTATTCAATTCCAGCCTCACAATCTCTCATTCACTGCTGGGTGTGGCTCTAGAGGCCCCAACACTGTTGAAGCAGCTTAGGTATATCCCCAGCACACTATAACTCAGGTAACATCCTCCTCAAGCACTTGCATCACTACTAAGGGTGACTGGCCAAAAATCACAGTCCTCAAAACTACAAAGAACTTAAAAGGGTCTCCTAAGCACTGCTTAGGAGGTCCTATCCTTCCCCCATCACCCCAAATTAGACAGTTATTTTTCTTCTGGTAATTATAAAAAGTGCTTCCATGGTTTTTGATTACAGGACAGCCTGTTTTCTATGTTAATAGTACTTCTTTCAACTCTTTTCTTTTTATTTCATCATTTATTTTTGTTTGAGGGCCACATTTCTAAGGTTCCAGAGGGGGATATTCCTGTCTCTTAGTTCCAAAGTGAATCCTAGTGATCAAGCAATAGATAGAAAGATGATAGATAGATAGATAGATAGATAGATAGATAGATAGATAGATAGATAGATAGATAGATAGATAGATAGGTAGGTAGATGATAGATAGATAGATAGATAGATAGATAGATAGATAGATAGATAGATAGATGATATATAAATGATATATAGGGCCACACCCGGCTTACTTGTGGCTCTGTGCTCAAGTATCACTCCTAGTGGGCTTGGTGTACCATATGGAGTGCTAGGGATCAAATACGGGTCAGCAGTATGCAAGGCAAATACACTACCCAATGTATTGATTCTTTTCTCACTGTTCCATTTTTCTGTTTATTCCAACCAATATTCAACATCTCTGTTATCTATTGCTAACATCTGTTGTCTCTTATTATTTCTAGTTCTTGACACAACAAATTATCTTTTGAATATTCACATCCTATTTAGTGTCAGTAAACTGGAGTAAAGCCAGGAGAGGGATGCTTTATTTCTGCTGGATGTTAATGAGAGATATGTCTCCAACTGAGCTCTCATGATACAAGCTTTATGTGGCAGAGAATAGATTTTATTACTGTTGGGTTGAGCAACAAAAATCTGAACTCTCCAGAGACTCAGAGGGAAAGAAACATCACAACTATTTAGGAGGAGAGACGGCCCAAATGTCTCCACGGCTTCTCTTAAAGTTACTGAGAGTAGTGTGAGACACACTGGAATAGCTTCATGTGTTATAATTCTAAGTTCTCTACCTAATGCTTTTTTGCCAAACTTCAGGTCACAATTCAAGCCACAAAATAGTATTTTGTCAAAATAGGATATCTGTTAATCTGCTTTATTTCTGGTCCTTCAGTTATAAAGACTAAGTTTTTATTAAGACTTTATCCCTATGCCCATTAACTTTTTCAGGCTACAAGCTTATCTAACTCTAAGACCAAAAAAAAAATCCAATTAATGTACCATCATTATTTCCCTACAGGTCCTAAAATCCTACATATTCAGTCTTTTTTTCCCTCTCTCAAAGTCTTATGTTTTATATATAATATCCAAAGGTTTGGGTTATAATAAGCAAAAAAATTAGGAAATATATTTCATCTTCTTAGAAGCAAAAGTACTACAAAATTTCACTTTTACAGTCATCTCATTAATCTTTAAACCAGATGACAAAGGAAATATTGTATTTATCCCTGTTAAATCTGAGTTAGTCAACTAGAGAACTAAAAACAAGACAATCAAGTGTAAAATTTTATAAAGCCTTGGAATAGTATTTGTTCTCAGAACCAAAATCTGTGATGTGGGAAATACAATGTCGGTATAACACTAGGCTCCGGCTAATAAAAAATTAATCAAGAAGCATTAATTTACTTGGCTCTAAGTTTCAGATATTAAAAAAGCACTATCAACAAAGCAGTAACAAACCAGAAGACTAAGATTATTGTTGCTCTGCAAAGTTGAAAAAATTAGGGTACTTTAGTTGGATGAAAAAAAAAAATAGAGAAGAAGGGTTATATACTAGAAATGATATCTATTAGGCTCACAATTGGAAAAATGAAGCAGGAAAGAGAATGGATAACAGTTAAATTAGTTTCATATATATAAAATTTTTCTAAAAATCTGATTTTCTTTTAGCATAGGCACACTAAAATGGGGAAATCTTATGTATAGAAACAAGTTTTTATCTAATACAGATAAGAACACATACATTTTATAATACAAGGGGGCCTTCCACCCTGCACATTTGTCACAGGGACTTGACTTAAATCTTATGTGATCGGTCATTGACCATCCAACCCTGAACCCCAGATCCCAACCTTAGAACTGGCACAGTTCCCTGCACCAGCACCAAGAATCAAACTCTCCCCCCCACCCCCGGAGGCCCTAATAGTGCTCTGGTCTCAACTTGAGCCAGAGTACATTCATATGACACCCTGACAACAAGGAAATAGCAACACTCTTGATCTAAGGGCAGGTTGCCCTATCTTATCACCTAATGGATAGGTGCAAAAGCCTAGATCACTAATTACAGAAGACTGACTACAACAACCAACACTGAGCAGAACTTTTCCTGGAACCATAAAGAAAGCATCTATCCTAGGCTTCATCCTAGGATCTGTGCAAAAACCAAAATCTCTAATTACAGAGGACTGACTTTAACAACTGCGACTGAGTAGAACATTTCCTGACACCATAAGGACAGACCTTGGGGTTTGATAACTAACATTTACGGAGCATATATTCAGTCTCATGACAGTATGCTTCAAGGGTAGAGATACCCTGTATCTCTTAGGCCAAGGGAATTTCCTTTCTAATTTCCCCAATGTTTACTGCACCTACACAAACACACATACATACACACAAAAGTGTGCCACATCTGCCCCCCATTTTCTTCTTTCTTATTTTTTTTCTTCTTTTAATTTAATTTATATTTATAGTTCTAGACAGGGGCTCCTGCCCATTTTTTTTTTTTTACAGAACCATAGAAAATGAATCATCTTGTTCTGCCTCATAATTCTTTTTTTTGTTTTTGAATTTGTTTTTGGGCCACACCCTGTGATGCCCAGTGGTTAATCCTGGCTTGGGGGACCATATGGGATGTTCGGGATGGAACTGAGGTCTGTCCTAAATCAGCCGCATGCAAGGCAAATGCCTTACAGCTACGCTATTGCTCCGGCTCTTCTGCCACATATTTCTATGTCTTCTTACTAATTGAGAAAAAAAGTGCATAGGGCCCAGGGGCCAGGCAGTCTCAGGAGCATTGGTAGAAATAAAAAAAGGTCAGACTTAAATACCCAAACCAAAGTCAACAACAATAGAATCAAGAGAGACCCAATCTATAATAAGCTATACTCAAAAGGAACCTGTTACACTAGCAGTCCAAGTGGCTAAGGGTAAAAGTATGAGATGCATACTGGGAAATACGGTGGAGGAAAGTCAACATTGGTGGTGGGAATGACCCTAATTCACGGTACTATGTACTTTAAATACAACTGTGAAAGACTGGTTATTCACATTGGTCTCAATAAAAATTATAAAAAATAAAAAAATATCTGAATTGCTCAAAAATCTGATAGGCTGCTTTATTATTCTAAATTCTCTGATATCAGAAGTCTTAAAATGAATACTGGAAGTCTAGTAGTTAGAAATACTGTTGAATAGGCCGCTTCATTTGGACATAGTAAAGAGGTAATCTTTTTAGTCAACTGAGTAAGTTATATGTCTGATTGCCTTAAAAGACATTCTCTTACTATATCCACAATCTAGGTGGAGGTGACATGGAGAATTTTAGACTTTACAGTAAATAAAAGTTTATAATAAAAGTTCAAGACTGAAATTAAGACCTCTGTAATTTTTTACATTGTGTCATTAATTTCAAGTTCTCAGCTCTATTCCAGAAAAATAACATCATATTTTTATTGATGGATTACTGGACATAAGAGACATAAGACTATTGTATACCATTTTAAAGCCTTCTTCTCATCAATAATAGGGACTTCAGAATGATTAGATAACTTTTTCAATCCTGTGCTTTATCTGTGTTAGTAGAGCCTATATTCTTTTTATCTTTACCTAGAAAAAAAATTAAAATTTAAATGGTAACAGCTTTAATAATAACATTTATCTGGAGAAAGTAAATCTTAAAACTCTCAAGTTACACACTTTTTATGGAGGAAGCCCACACTCATTGGTGCACAGGATTTACTATCTGGCTCTGAACTCAGTTATCACTCCTGGTTCTTTACAGTGATCATTCCTAGCAGTGCTCAGGGAACCATATGGTATGGGGTAACAGGTATTGAATTCAGTTGGCAGCATGCAGAGAAGGCACTCTGTTCATTGTAATATCTTTCTGGTCTCAAAGTTATATACCTGTAAGTGGTATATAACACTGGAAGGCAAACTGTTGTTATGTAACTAAATTTTAAGTCAATATAGCATACTACCTAATAACTATAAAACTTCAAAAACTGAAGGCAATTTGTTATATATTTGCATACTAAAACTTAAAAATACATATATGTAGAAATTTGAATACTAAATACTTCCATATTGAAAGTTTTAGAAAATTTTATGGCTTCTATCTATTTAAGGTAATCATAATCATAATATTCCATTTACAAAAATATTTTGTAAAATAATATTTTGATTATTAATAACATTTTTAATGGTGCTTGGGGGCTATTTCTAGCTTAGTGTTTGGGGACCAGGTGATGTCAATGATCAATTCCAGACATTCAGCATATTTTAAGTTTTAAAATATTTCATATTTCTGAGACCCTATAGCTCTTTACATTTTAAGAGATGTATGTTTCATATAAATATATTTTCTGATTTATTTTTTAGCTAAAATAGAACTAAAGTTGAGCATTAATGTATTCTAAGGTCTTCAAAGCTTCTGCAATTTAATGAAGTATTGATTAGCAAACATACTTAATGCCTGACTGCTCCTCTGTAAGTTGATTTAAATGTCTTCTAGTTAGTAACCCTTAAAAAAGAGATTGCCTCCTAATTTAAACTTTTATTTTAATTACTTATAGAAAGTGATTATTATCCTTGTATGTTAATACATGCAACATTATAAATGCAATCTGGCAAGTAGTTGTAAGTCAGATAGTAAGTCCAATTTAAGGCAAGTCACATAGTAGAAATTAGTTTCCATAGATATAGGTCAAAAGATTAGGCATTCTAAAACAACAGGGTTCTCAAGATGTGGTATGCCTATCTACAATAAAACAAAGTAATATTTCAACTTTATTAAAAATACATTTATTGAAAGAATTAAAAATAAAAGAGCTAGAGAGACAGCATAGGGATTAAGGTACAGTTAGCTGTGGTTTAGTCCTTGGAACCACATATGGTCCTCTCAGCACCATAAGGAGTGACTCTTAACATCCAAGAAAGCTTTACACACTGATGAGTGTGGTCCAAATCCATCCCCCTGCCCTCCAAATACATATATTAGTGCTATTACCTTTTAGTCGGTGACTAAGAATCTGTTCTAAAATAGCTGCAAAATTGTTAAATTCAGGAGAGGAATCATCAATTGTCTCAAAGCAAGACCGATCAATCAGGGTCTTCACAGAAAACCTATGTAAAAAAAAAAAAAGAAAGAAAGGAGATTGTTATTGTTTTTAAACAAAGTTGATTTATTTTCTAGGGAGGGAAAATGAGAGAAATATTATTTTGGGAAGAAAGGCATCTTGTTGATGATATATTCTGAAAATTCCTGTTGATTCAAATTTACTATATAATAAGCATTTTTACAGATATATCAGGTTTTTCACTTGCATATCTACTACCTATTGAGAGCACATTAAAGCTGCCTTTAAAATTATTAAAATAAAATTTATATTAGCATTATTAAATCCAAAATACTGAAACAGTACAATTAGACAAGAATAAAAGATTCAAAAGTTGTGCTATTACTCAAGAGAAATCTGGGTATAAGGCTAAAATGTTTTAAGGAGTTTTGGAGCTAAATAAAATAGTTTGGGGTGCTATTCATTTAGGTTTTGGAGTCACATCTGGTGGTGCTCAAAGCTTAATCCTGTTGGGATTTGAGGGAGAAATCATAACGGGTTGCTGGGCATCAAAACCAGGTTGGCTATATGCAAGTCAAGTGACCTACCTACCCACTGTGCTGTCATTCTAGCCCCTTGAGCTCAATTCAAAAAACTCAATAAAATAGCATTTGAGTATTTATTAGCCACATATAAGAAAACAAACATCTGTAGCATGTTAGGCTTTTTTACTTTTCAGATTGTCTTTGTCTCTAATTTTGACTGAGAAATGCCATCTACTCAAGAAAGAATTGTCCTCTTGTATAGCCCTCACATTACCTAGCATTTTGTTTGTAGTTCCTAAAATTGTAAAAGTTACAATTTTACTGCTGAGCTAGTGTTGTCTGTCTATAAAATATAAATTCCTTCAGCTCACCTTAATTTTTTTTATTTATTTTTTTTTGTGACTGAAGTTCATTTACACAGAATTATTTACGATACATAGTGACAATGAATGAAGGGCATTCCCACCACCAATGTTATCCTCCCTCCACTCTTGTTCCCAGCATGTCTCCCACATCTCCCTCCTTTACCCCCGAGAATACTACTGCAAATGGTCTCCACCTTACAGCTTGTTATAGGTTGGGTATCTATTCTGTTTGGTGTTCCAGTCTGGTCATTTTTTATTTACACTATGTGTTCATATGACTGGTCCTGGTATCATTCTTTCCCCCCCCCCCCCCCAGTTTATGAGGCTGAATGATTCAAGTTATGCTATTCTGTTAGAGATAAAAAGGTTAAGGAAAAGAGAAGAAAAAACTTGGTATCAACTACTAAAATAGAAAGAAAAAAATCACCGAATAATATCCACAAAAGTGAAAAAGAAAGAAAAAAGTAGAAGAAAAAAGAGAAGTGAGATAATATCAAAAAACAAACAAATGTTGGAACAGTACCTCTAGAATATTAAAGACTCTATCCTAGGCCTTGTCCTAGGACCTGCACAAATACCAAGATTGCTTGCTACAGTGCGCTTATTTTCTCATCCACAACCAAGAGGAAAGGTTCCTGACACCACACACACACACACACACACACACACACACACACACACACACACACACACACAAAACCTTGGGATATAGCAATGAGAAGATACGGAGCCAGTGGTTGTTCCCATGACAATATGCTTCAAGAGTGGAGAAACCCTGAATATCTTAGGCCATGGGAATTTCCTTCCTTCCCCAATACTTACTGTGCCTATACAAAAAAAAAAAAAAAAAAGGTGGGGTAACACCAAGCCCTGCCACTGCACCACTTTTTCTGGTTTTGTTTTGCCTTATTTTTTGTTTGTTTTTTAATATTACCAGCTCACCTTAATTTTAAGTGTTTATATTTTCCTTAGTGCTTACACGTTTAGAAAACTATTCAACAATTTCTTCTATGTGTGCTGCCAGGTAATTGAACTCAACAGGCCTCACATATGCACAGAAAGTGCTCTACCTCCCAGCTATATCTCCAGCTATACTCATCAAGTTCTTGATTTATCTGTTAAGTTTAATTAGAAAAAAAAAGTTTAATTACAGGTATCATGGCAAAATAAAAAAATTGTGGTTTTAACATTCACACATTTGTATAAAACCACTATCAGAGCAGTCGATCACATATATTTACCTCATGTTATCCCATTGCAGGCATACCCTATAGAGCAGGGATCTCAAACTCAATTTACCTGGGGGCCTCAGGAGGCAAAGTCAGGGTGAGGCAGGGCTGCATAACGAATTTCACAAAAAAAAAAAGTCCTCAAACGTCATTATTAACAGTTTTAATTATTTCTTCTGAACATGAATAGAATATTGAGTGAAGATCATGAACAGTTCTTCTGAACATGACATCTTTTGCCTATTCCTTGCTGCCAAAGACATGACAGCGCTTCTTCTCACAAATCTAAATCACATTTGGCTTTAGAGAGGAAGCAGTTGAGACCCTCAGTATGGCTTGAAGATCATCATTAACTCTAGACCTGTACTTTGACTTACTGAAGTTCAATGTGGAGAATAACTTTTCACACAAATATGTGCTCCCAAAAAGGCACATGGTGCACTTGAACATTTGAGAAAGCTCAGAGAAGCTGGGGGCAATTCTCTCAAAAAATTGCCCATGCATGGCTGCTTTTCAACTAATCTCCCTGAACTCAGCTTCAAGATCAGGGTTGCATTGCAGGTCAATGACCTCCATTTGAAGCACATGACGGGCATCTTGCATATCAAAGAAAAAGGGGGTCAACAAAAATTTGGAAAGTGGTTCTGTGCTTTTTGAAGTCTGCAAATTGGTAATCAAATTCCTTCTCTAGCTTAAAAATAGCATCAACATATTTCTCACCACTGAATGGTATGCCTGCATCCACAAGTTCCTTGCATGCTGAGAAATGGCAAAGGTTTGTCTGAGAGAGCTGGGATTTCCATAACACAAGTTTTGTGGAGAATGCTCTCACGTTGTCATAGGCAGCACTGATAAGCTGCCCCGGGCCTTGGAACATCTTGTTTAGTACATTCAGCTTATGTGTGATGTCAACAAGAAAAGCTAAGTCCATGAGCCATTTGTGATCACTCAACTCAGAAACAGCATTCCCATCCTTCTCCATGAAGGCTTTCACTTCTTCTCTCAACTCAAAAAATCTTTTCAGGACATTTCCCCTGCTGAGCCAATGTACCTCGGTGAAATAGAGTACATCTCCATATTCTGATTCCATTTCCTCTAAAAAATCCCAGAACCTCCTGTTCTTTAAGCCCCTGGATCTCAATTAATTGATGCATTTCCCAACAACAGACATCACATTGTCACATGGCAGGCATTTACTGCAAAGGGCCTGCTGATGAATAATGCAGTGAAGAGCAATGGCCTTCACCCTCCTCTTCAAGTTTTTTTTGAACAAGCCAGTCCATTTTTTCCTCCCTGTCATCGATGGCGCTCCATCAGTTCTTATTCCAACAAACCTCTTCCATGGCAAACCTGCATTCTCAATGGCATCACACAGATGCCAAAATATCTCATTAGCAGTGGTCTGGCCATGCACTGGAATTCTTGTGAGCAGCTCCTCTGTCAATTCAAAATTGCAGTCAACACCACGGACATAAATTGTGAGTTGCACAGTGTCTGTTATATCTGTGCCCTCGTCAAGAGCAACTGAGTATGCATCAAAACATTTGGCTTTCTCACACACTTGATGATAAATGTCACTTGACATGTCAGAAATGCGCTCTGCCACAGTGTTGGCAGAAAGGCTGATTTTGCTAAACTGACCTTTTCCAGACAGATAATACTTGCAGCCTGTAACATGCATTTTTTAACAAACTCCCCTTCTATGAATGGTTTCTCTGCCTTAGCAATCATCTCACTAACCATGTAACTAGCTTCAACTGATGCAACATTCTCTTTGGTTGCTTTCTTGAAGAAATTTTGTTGCCTCATTAGACATGCTTAAAGACTGGCAACCCGCTTGGCTCTCTCATTTCCTTGATATTTTGCATATTCCTCAGCATGTTTAGTTCAATAATGGCATTTCAAGTTGTATTCCTTGTGCACTGCAACTTTCTCTGAGCAAGTAAGACATGTGGGGATGCCCTTGTGCTCAACAAAGAAATACTGCATCTCCCACTTTTCCTGAAATTGTCTGTGCTCATCATCAATCTTTCTCTTCACTGCAGGCTTTGATGAAGTCATGATGAAGGTATGACAAAATCTAATTCTGTAATAAACTTCTGTCCCTTCTCCCTCCGATAATGCAGGGACAGCGGGCAGGAGCAGCGGAAATGACATCTGCGCTAGGCGCAAAGTATTCACGATTATTTGCTTACCGAATATTCACGATAAAAAAAATCGCATTAGTAAGAAAAAATAGCAAAAATCGCATTAAACATTTGCATACCCCGAACGAAACTGCTCGGGGTATTCGAATGTTTAATGCGATTTTTATTGCGATTATTTGGTAAGCAAATAATAGCGAATACTGCGATATTTGAAGGCCAGCCACAGGCCACAAAATGTTGTACGGAGGGCCGCAAACAGCCTGCGGGCCACAAGTTTGAGACCCCTGTCCTACCTGTATTTGAGACAGGCATTCTACTTCTCTCATTCACTAACATTGTCATGATAGAGTAGTCATCTCTCTACACACACCATTCTCTCCTATGGAGAGTTGGTTCTTCCAGCCCTCATCTCTGTTGTCTTTGGGCATTATTACAATGTCTTTTTTTTTTTTTTTCTTAAGACTCATAGGTGAAACCAAAAAAATAAAATCCCATAGGTGAGTGAGACTATTCTGTGTCTATCTCTCTTCCTCTAACTTACTTCACTCAGCACAATAGATTCCACTGTACAAGCAAATTTTATGACTTTTTTCATAACAGCTGCACAGTATCCCACTGTATTAATATACCATCATTTCTTTATTCACACATCTGTTCTCAAGCACTTGGTTTGTTTCCAAATTCTGGCTATTGTAAATACTGCTACAATGAACATAGGAATGCAGATTACTTTTCTGCATTGTGTTTTTGGGCCCCTAGGATATATTCCAAGAAGAGAAATTATTTTAATATTATTAAGTATCCAAATGCTGTGACTCAGTTCCTTCCATTACTTCATACAAAGTGTATAGGCTTCCATTCAATATATATGATTGCTAATAACTTTACAAAAGATATCAGGGTAATCATCTCCTAACTTTAATAGAGTAACCATCATCAATAATTAAGAAGTTTATTGCCTCAAAATATTATATAAGCCAGCCCAAATATAACATGAAACTAACTTTCAATGATGTGAGCACAATCATAAGATAAGCATAGTATCTGTATATTCACTCATTGAAAATCTTATTTCCTTTCTAAGTATTTACAAGGGAAACACCCAAAATATTCTTTTTTTTTTTTTTTTTTTTTTTTTTTTAGTTTTTGGGCCACACCCGGTGGTGCTCAGGGGTTACCCCTGGCTGTCTGCTCAGAAATAGCTCCTGGCAGGCACCGGGGACCATATGGGACACCGGGATTCGAACCAAACACCTTTGGTCCTGGATCGGCTGCTTGCAAGGCAAACACCGCTGTGCTATCTCTCCGGACCCCCCAAATATTCTTAAATCAGGAATCTACCAAAGAAAAAATATAATGCAAGCTTAAGAATTATCATCAAGTAGTTACATTTATTTTTTTCTATAGTTAAAGTATAGGTTTTCTTATTTTATTGAAACCCAATATTGTAATTTACAAAGTCCTTCATAGTTGGGTTTCACACATACAATGAATCAGGGCCAATCCCACCGCCAGTGTCCACTTCCTTCACTAATGTTTCCCAAGTGCATCCCATAGCACCTTCCTCTGCCCCCCAGCAGCCTGCCAGTATAACAGGCCCATTTTAAGTTTAGATTGTTAAAGTTTGGGTCTCTTGATTCCACTATCGTTGCCTGTGCCTTGCATATTTACTCTGTCCTTTATTAACATTAAAATATTTTTAACATTTTTATTTATTTATTTTTGGTTCTTTGGGTCACACTGGCAGCGCTCAGGAGTTACTCCTAGCTCTATGCTCAGAAATCACTCATGGCAGGCTCAGGAGACCATATGGGACGCCGGGACTCGAACCATAGACCCGCACGCAAGGCAAACGCTTTACCTCTAACCCCTTTTATTTTTTTAAAATTTTAATTTTTAACATTAAAACAATGTACCTGAGACTACTTGGCTCCTGGCTCTCATCCTTTCTTATTTGTGTTTCTCCTCTTTTACTCAGTTTCTTTCCTTCTCCTCCCTATACTCTTAGGCAAAGGGTGTTTGAAACAACTCCCATTAGACCATTGCATTTCTTTATGCAGTCATTCTATTTTTTTTTTTGGTTTGTTTATTTGGGCCATACCCAGTGATGACCAGGGGTCACTCCTGGCTATGCACTCATAAATCGCTCCTGGCTTGGGGGACCATATGGGATGCCAGGGGATCATACTTCTGTCCATCCTAGGCTAGCATGCACAAGGCAGACACCTTACAGCTTGCGCCACTGTTCTGGCCCCTATGCAGTCATTCTAAATACCACAAATAAGTGATATTCTGTATTTACCCTTCTTATTTTGGCTTTTTTCATTTAACATGTTATCTTCCAATTCCATCCACATTGCTGCAAATTGCATGATTGCATCATTCCTTACAGGTATGTAGTATTCCATTGTATATATATATATGCTACATGATCTGCTCTTCTGTTGTTGGTCATCTAGGTTGATTCCAAGTCTTGGCTATTGTACTGAATCCTGCAATGAATAGTGGTGTACATACATCCTTTTGGATGAAAGTTTTTCTGCCCTGGAGATAGATATCCAAAACTGGGGCTGCTAGGTTGTATGGCAGCTCAAATTTGAGTTTACTGAGAACTCTCCATACTGTTTTCCAAAGAGTTTGGATTATATTCAACATATATAGTAGTTAAGTAAGATGGTCATTTTAATTATATTGATTCTTAAAATCCATGAGCATGGAATGTTCTTCCATTTCCTAAGGTCTTCTTCAATTTCTTTCTTTAGTATTTTGAAATTTTCATGATACAGGTTTCTCACCTCTCTTGTTAGGTTAATTCCTAGATACTTGATAGTTTTGGACACTATGTTAATTGGATAGACTTTTTGATCTCTTTCTCTTCTTTTTTTTTTTTTTTTTTTTTTTTTGTGGTTTTTGGGTCACACCCGGCAGTGCTCAGGGGTTATTCCTGGCTCCAGGCTCAGAAATTGCTCCTGGCAGGCACGGGGGACCATATGGGGCTCCGGGATTTGAACCGATGACCTCCTGCATGAAAGGCAAACACCTTACCTCCATGCTATCTCTCCGGCCCCCAATCTCTTTCTCTTCTGAACTGTCATTTATATAAAGGAATGCAACTGTTTTTTGTATATTGACTTTGTAGCTGGGCCCTTTGCTGTATTGGTTTATTGTTCTATGAGTATTTTTTCTGAGTATTTTTGAGTATTCATTAGGTTACAATATCATCTGTCATCTGTAAATAGAGATAAGTTGACTTCCTCTTTTTTATTTTGGATTCCTTTTATTTCTTTCTCTTATCTGATCACTATTGTTAGTACTTCTAATACTACGTTGAATAAGAGTGGGGACAGTGGACATCCTTACCTAATGCCTGACCTTAATGGAAATACTTTCAGTTTTTTTGCCATTAAGAATAATGTTGGGGGTCCGGAGAGATAGCATAGCGGTGTTTGCCTTGCAAGCAGCCGATCCAGGACCTAAGGTGGTTGGTTCGAATCCCCCCATATGGTCCCCGGTGCCTGCCAGGAGCTATTTCTGAGCAGACAGCCAGGAGTAACCCCTGAGCACCACCGGGTGTGACCCCCCCCCCAAAAAAAAGAATAATGTTGATCTGTAGTTCGTTCTCTCTCTCTCTCTCTCTCTCTCTCTCTCTCTCTCTCTCTCTCTCTCTCTCTTTGTTTCATCTGTCTGCTTTTGGTATCAGGGTGATGTTAGCTTCATTATAAACTATTTGGGAGTGTTTCTGTTTATTCAATTTCTGTAAGAGCCAGAAAAACTTAAGCAGTAGGTCCTCTTAGAAAGTTTGAAAGAATTCATTAGTGAATACATCTCGGCCTGTGCTTTCGGTTTGGGGAAGACTTTTAATTACCATTTTAATTTCCTCAATAATGATAGGTCTATTTAAAAATGCTAGATCATCTTGGTTCTATGTTGGGAGGTTATAAGAGTCCAGGAATTTATCCATTTCTTCCAGGTTCTTGTGGCCCAGAGTTTCTCAAAGTAATCTCTGATTACCCTTTAAATTTCTGTAGTATTTGTAGTGATCTCCCTCTTTTCATTTCTAATAGGATGCTGGGATTCGAACCAAGGTCCTTCTGCATGCAAGGCAAATGCCTTACCTCCATGCTATCTCTCTGGCCCATGTTATTCACTTCTAATTTTAGTGCATTGTAATCTGAGAAGGTAGTTCATACAATTTCATTATTCTTGATTTTGGATAATGACCCAACTGGGTCATTCTAACATATATATATATATATATATATGCATACATATATATGTATATATATATTAGACCAATTTCATCCTTTGCCCCTTTCAGTGCTAGTATATTCTTTTTTTTTTTTGCTAGTATATTGTTGAGTTTCAGCTTGGTTGACCTATCAAAGTTTGACAGGGCGATATTGCAGAGTGAAGCAGAGTGGCTGTGCAAAACTCTTAGTCAATTAACTCTAGCACAACCACAGAAGACATCATACTGCAAACATGACAATGGGGAAACAATGCAGGCCAACACCATAAATATGAGAATGAAAATGGCAACTCTGATGACCCTAAAAATACTAACCACCTATTTAGCCTCTCAGATAAGGAGCTTAGAGTAGAAATATGGAGGATGTTCATAGAGCTCAAAGAAAGCATACATCAAGCTAAATGAACCACAAACAAGAATTAAGAGTATAGAACTCAAGATTAAAACCACAAACAAGAATCAAGAGTATAGAACTCAAGAGTAGAACTCCAAACTGAAAGAAAAACTAAAAATTGTGGTAGACAAAATGAAAGCCTCACTGGAAAGCCTCTCCAACAGAGTAACAGCTGCTGAAGACTGAATCAGTGAACTAAAAGATAAGATGCAAAATAGCTCCACATACAGAAGAGCTTGGAAAAGAACCTTAAAGCAAATGATCAGACAATGGAAAAAATCTTTGAAGAATGTCAACAAACAAAAAAAGAAGTCTTTGACAAACTCAACAAAAACAACATAAGAATCATTGGAGTCCCAGAAACTCAGAAAAAAAATCCCCATGAAGAATTAATAGTCAAGGACATCATTGCAAAGAAAATCCCACAGCTAGAGAGTGAATGCAAACAAATTCTGCATATCCGAAGAGTACCAGCTAAAAGAGATCTGAAAAAAAAAAAAAATAACCAGACACTTATTAGTCACAAGGATGAATCCCATAGATGGGGATAGAAAAATAAAAGACAGTATGTTAATAATACCCAGAGACAATAGAGATGAGAGCTGGAAGGACTGGCCCATGATAAGAAGCTCACCACAAAGAGTGGTGAGTACAGTTAGAGACAAAACTACACTAACAACTATCATGAGTGAGAGAAACAGAATGCTTGTCTTAAATACAGGCGGGTGGGGGAAGAGGGATATGGGGAGCATTAGTGGAGGGAAGGTTACCTTGCATACAGCTGACCTGGGTTTGATCCCTGGCATCACACACATGGCCCCAAAAATACCTCTTTTAAAAATGAAAGAACTCTAGTTGCATGCAACAAAAATGATGAATCTCATAAAAATAATAAGCAAATTAACTATATATTAATATGTACTAAATAGTACATAAATACTACTAATAAATAGTACTAAATACTTAGTACATTATATGTACTAAATAATACAATAATCCATTCATTTAAAATAAAAACCCTAAGTCAGAGCTATATGTAGGCAGGGCACTTGCCTCACATGAAACTGAGCTGGTTGAATCCCTGGCACAGCATATAGTCCCACTAGTCCACCAGGAGTAATTACTGAGTACAGAGTCAGGAGTAACCCCTGAACATTACCAGGTATGAGTCCAAAACAAACAAAAAAAACCAACCAAACCTTAATATTAAAAACCAAGAAAGTGGTTGCCCTTAATATGGTAATAATTGAAGAAAGATAAGAATGAGGCTTTGGGGTACCTGGGTAGTAATTCTTTAAGATCCAAGGGGTTTGCCTTAAAATTGAAATGTGGGATCCAGAATGACAACAGAGTGGATAGGACACTTGCCTTGTACACAGCCAACCTGGCTTTAATCTAAGGTACCACTTATGGTTCTCCCCACCTCTAGCCCTGCAAGAGTGACACCTGATCGTAAGACCTGACATCACCCATGGGTGGCCAAGAACAGCAAACAAAAATTGAAACGTATATCATTTTACCTCTTCTCCTATTTTTTCTATTCATATCATCCTCTCCCATACCATTTAGCAACTAACAATCTGTTCTCTGAATCTTTCAGTTTAGGATTTTTGTTTGATTTACATACAGGCAATACATGACTATACTAACTATATTTTTTCTCTCAATTGTTTCAGTAGTAGTAACATAATCAAGATTGAACAATGGCAAAATTTATTTCCTTTTGTAGATAAAAAATTATGTGTGTGCATGAACTTCATTTTCTTTCATTAATTTATCGTTTAAGGTGTAGACATTTTTAGGCTGGTATAACTTATGCTGCAATGAACATAATGGTGCTGAGATTTTTTTTAATCTAGTGATTTCCTTCTTATTATTGATATGAGCACTAGTTACAACATTGCACTTGCTTTGCAGAAAATACATTGAGCAGTGCACTTGGATTCTGTGATTTTCCTCCATGTACATATGCTAATAAAAATTTAAATAAATCTGTCTTTTAGAAGTTTGGCCACAGATTTAGCATGAAAATTTCGACAGCTGTATGAAAAAAAACAATCTGCTAGCCAACAGTTGTGTCCAGTAAACATAAATGAAACCATTTCTTGGAAATTCAATGATAGGTACTAAAACAGATCATTCTTACAGAAAACATTATCAACAAGTCAAAATTTTTTACATAAATAAAAATGTATTCAACAACAATAAAAGTATTCTCTTCTGATGAACCTTGATATAGGATCTTATTAATATACAAGTTGACAAAAATATTGCAGATGTAGAAGCAATAGTCTACATGTCCAAGTACCTTATTATCTGAACTAAACTAGAAATGTATGTTATAAAATGATAAAAGTAGAAAACTCAACATACCCCCCCACTGAATATTGTGAATAAAGCTCCCACTACTGATCTTTCCACTTACAAGTAATCAGTATAAGTGAGCAAATGTATGGACTGGGGAGAGCTGTTTCCTGTTGTCACTTAAATATGAATCCAGTTTAGCAAGAGGAAGAGACAATGCCACATGCAAGCACTGAGAAACCCATTTAGAATTAGTAGCTGAAACTATGATCATGTTCATTTTATTTATGGGACCTACTACATGTATCCAAGAATCCTTAGAAATGATAGTTAACTAATCCAAAGCAATACAATGAATGCTGGTGCAAGTTTCAATCCAAAATTCAGTTACTCATAGTTTGACAAAAAGAGCTATGGTGGGGCCGGAGAGATAGCATGATGTTAAGGCGTTTGCCTTGCATGCAGAAGGTTGGTGGTTTGAATCCCGGCATCCCATATGGTCCCCTGAGCCTACTAGGAGTGATTTCTGAGCATAGAGCCAGGAGGAACCCCTGAGCACTGCCAGGTGTGACCACCCCCCAAAAAAAGAGATGGCAAAATTTTATTTATTATAGCTTAAGTCTGAACAGTCTAAAATCACCCAATCAATGTTTATAAAAGTTGCCCAAAGATCTTTCTTAAAAAAAAAAAAAAACTTATTACAAATAATCCTATAACATATTACATATTTGTTTTCTACCAATCAGGTTCAAGCACAGGAACAGACCTTTTCATTTTCTTTTTGATTATTCAGCAACCAGAATTTCAATGTGATAAAACAGCTATTTAACTCCAGCCCTTGGGTGCTGTCTTTACTTTTTTAACACAACATATATTAACTTTTCTAATTTTCAGGTTCACTACCAACTAAAATGAGCAAGTTAAGCTGAGAAAGAGAAGAAATGCTAGAGATAGGCAGAATTTATATGAAATAATGGCTTAGGAAGAAAAAGCAGAATACAAAAGCAGAAACTCTGGACAAAAGAGTTAGTATAGTATGCAGGTATTTTCCTTTCAAGAAATTCTTGGTATCCTTTATGGTCCCCTGAACACCACAAGAAGTAATTCCTGAGTGCAGAGCCAGGAATAACAACTGGACACTGACATGTATAAACCACCAGTACCACCATCACCATTCCTGCCTCAAAAGAAAGCAGAGATTCTAAACAATCAGTCTCTTTGGACTATGTAGAAAAAACTATCTGAAATACCTCTTGGTCAGACACTAAAGAGGATAGAGTAAAATTCAGAATAAGGTCATTACTAAGAATTAAACTATATTTCACAGAACTTTTTTTAAAGGAGCTATGGAGGGATTAAAGCAATAGTACAGCAAGCAGATAAGGCATTTGCCTTACATGCAGCTGACATATGTTCAATCACAGACATTCCATATAATACCGAGTCTGCAGGTATGATCATTGAGCAAAGAGCAAGGAGTAAGTTCTGAGCACTGCCATATTTCTTCCTCCCCCAAGAAAAAGAATGTGGAATATCATAGGAATATATATAAAAAAGAGAGACTGGCTAATGTTTAATTCTAAACATTAATTTTAATTTTAAACATTTAAAAACAGTTTAATAGGGCCCAGAGAGATAGCACAGTGGTATTTGCCTTGCAAGCAGCCAATCCAGGACTAAAGGTGGTTGGTTCAAATCCCGGTGTCCCATATGGTCCCCCGTGCCTGCCAGGAGCTATTTCTGAGCAGACAGCCAGGAGTAACCCCTGAGCACCGCCAGGTGTGGCCCAAAAACCAAAATAAATAAATAAATAAATAAATAAATAAATAAATAAATAAATAAATAAATAAATAAATAAATAAATAAAAACAGTTTAATAGATTTAAAAACAGTCTATCCAAAATATTTAAAATATTGTAAAGTGAACAAAACCTGAACAACTAAATATAAATTTTGCTCCACAATAAATGCTGACTAAAACTCCATAGTTAATGAAAGAATTTTAAACTTAATTCAATCATAAGTTTATATGAAAAATATGTGTACCTGATTCCCTAACTTTCATAAAAATAGGGTAGTACTAGCAGGTAAAAAATATAAAACACTAAGTTAAGTAAATATTATTCTTAAATGGTTATGAAATATGCTGAAGCATGCATATCAATTTTCTCAGAAAATGTCAATCTGTATAATAAATCTGGATTTTAATCTGCATTATTAACATAATTGAATTAAAAGGACATGTAAGCATTTCAATAATACATTTTTAAGAAGTAGCAGAATATAAACTAATGCCTGATTTTATGTGAAGGAGAAATGTAGGTTTTATTTATTTGTGTATGCTATTTATTTACTTTTAATTTTTTATTATATATTGTTATTTACCAAGTATATACCAAGTTGTTTATAATATAGTAATTTTCAGAAATTTAATATTCAAAAACCAATATTATGCCTGCAAGAAACACATTTGAACAGTCAGAGCAAACATAGACTCAAAATCAATGGTTGGAGGATAATCATTCACGAAAACAACTCCCTTAAAAAAGCAGGGGTGGCCATACTAACATATGACAACTAAGGTTTAAAAAGGTTATGAGACAGAGATGGGCATTTCTTAATAACAAGGGATGTGTACAACAGGAAGAAATCACACTACTAAACATTATGCACCTAATGAGGGACCACCACAATTCTTAAAAAAAATTGCTGATAGAATTTTAAAAAAGATACCAGCAACAACAAAATAATAGTGGGACTTTAATACCACTTTGTTCACCTCTTGATAGGTCAACCAGGCTAAAAGTTAACAAAGATATACTGACTTTGAAGGATGAAATGGAAGAGAATGACTTCATCCTCAAAAGGCTAGATAAACATTCTTCTACAATGCACATAGGACATTCTCCAAAGTAAAGCACATGCTGGGCCATAAAACATACCTCCATAAAATAAGAGGATATAAATTGTTTCAGCTATCTTCTCAGACCAGAATGAACTGAAAATAGAGTGAATATAAACAGATGTGGAGAAATAACTTTAACATCTGGAAAGTAAACAGCTCACTATTGAACAATCAGTGGGTCAGAGATGATATCAAAGAGAAAATAAAAAGATTTCTGGAAACAAATGAGGATGAAGACATGAATTATCAGAATTTGTGGGACACAGCAAAAGCAGTGGAAATTTATAGAGGAAAATTTATAGCTTTGCAAGTATTCATCAAGAAGAATGCATAAATTTATGACACAACTTAAATTATTAGAAAATGATCAATAAAATGAACCAAAAATAGGCAGATGCAAGGAAATAATAAAACTTAGAGCAGAAATTAATGAACTGGAAACACCAAAACAATCCAAACAACCAAAGAAAGCAAAAGTTGGTTCTTAAAAAATAAGCAAGATCGATACACCATTAGCAAGACTCACAAAAGAGAAACTTAAACCGAATCAGAAATGAAAAGGGGGAGGTCACTACATATACTACAGAAATTCAAAAGGTAATCTGCGATTACTTAGTGAACCTTGATGCCACAAAATAAGAGATCCTGTAAGAAATGGAAATGGATAAATCCTTGGACTCCTATGAACTCCCAAGGTTGAACCAAGATGATCTTGAATATCTGAACATACATATCACTGTTGAGTAAATTGAAATTGTAATCAAAATTCTTTCCCCAAAACAAAAACCCAGGCCCAGATGGATTCATTAGTGAATTTTTTCAAGGTTCCTTTAGAAAGAACCTATTGCCGGGGCTGGAGAGATAGCATGGAGGTAAGGCGTTTGCCTTTCATGCAGGAGGTCATCGGTTCGAATCCCGGCGCCCCATGTGGTCCCCCGTGCCTGCCAGGAGCAATTTCTGAGCCTGGAGCCAGGAATAACTCCTGAGCACTGCCGGGTGTGACCCAAAAAACAAACAAACAAACAAAAAAAAAAAAAAAAGAAAGAACCTATTGCCAATCTTTTTCAGGCTCTTCCAGGAAATTGCAGAAGCAGAAACATTCCCAAATAGTTTTTTATGAAGCTAATATTATCCTGATACAAAAAGTAGTCAGAAATGCCACACACAAAAAAAGTGGACTATAGGCCAATATTCTTGATGAATAGAAATGCAAAGATCCTCAATAAAATACTAGCAAATCGAATCCAACAGCTCATCAAGAAAGTCCTACACCATGACCAAGTAGGATTTTTCCAGAGATGCAAAGATATTTAACATACACAAGTCAATCAATATAATACACATATCAATAAAAATAAAATCATATAATCATAGCAATAGATACAGAGAAAGCATTTGATCCAACACCCTTTCATGATAAAAACTTTCAACAGATGGGAATTGAAGGAACTTTTCTCAATATAGTTAAGGGCACTTATCACAAACCCATGGAATATATACTCATTGGGGAAAACCTAAAAGCCATTCCCCTAAGACCTGGCTCAAGACTAGGTTGCCCCTACCATCACTTCTATTCAATACAGTATTTGCCACAGCAATATGGAAGAATATATATATATATATATATATATATGTATATATATACATATATATACATATATATGTATATATACATATATATATCAAAGGGATCAGGATAGGAAAGAAAGAAGTCACATTCTCACTGTTTGCAGATGACATGATACTATATTTAGAAAATCTTAAAGACTACCAAAAAAACTTCTAGAAACAATCAAACACCAGTCCCACCACTAATGTGACCTTCTCTTCTCCAGTATTTCCAATTTCCTACCAACCACCATAGCTTGCCCCCTTGCAGGCACAAACCAAATTACTTCAAATTGTATGTTACAACACAAAGGCAAATGGAATTATTAAAAAGATCTACAAGCGTCAATTTGAAATAACTTTTTTAACTTTATGTGTTACTAAAGTCAGAGTTTAAGGATTTACTGGACTGTGATTGGTACTGGTTGAGCTTTCTGTGTTAATAGTTAGGCTCACTCAGCTTGGTAAATTTATTTTTTTATTAAATTTATTTAAAGAGGGGCCGGAGAAATAGAATGGAGGTAAAGCGTTTGCCTTACATGCAGGTCGGTGGTTCAAATCCCGGCATCCCATATGGTCCCCCGAGCCTGCCAGGAACAACTTCTGAGCATAGACCCAGGAGTGACCCGAGCACTGCAGGGTGTGACCCAAAAACCAAAAAAAAAATTTTTATTTAAAGAAAATGCAGCACATAGTTAACATAACTGATCATAATACATTTGTTTCAAGGTGACCAAAAGCAAAGTTATTAAAAAAAAATAGAAAAGAGAAAGAAACTAAAGAGATGGAAGAGAAAGAAAAAAAAAAAGTTCAGTAGCAAGTATATTTTTGAAAATTATTTAATCACCAATGAACTCATTAAAGCACTAGCAGAAGGTTTAATAAGCTCTTTTATTTTTTTTTAAGGATAAGAGTTAAAGAAATACAGTAAAAATGGTGTGAGGGTGGCAACTGTTGTTGTTTGCATATTCCCAGCAAAATATGGGGGAAATGAAAAGGAAAAGCCTTGGCCCAAATACAAGGAGACCTCACCCTAAAGTTTTCTGGCAGAAGACCAACTCAGGGCTCCAGGCATACTAGGTTGTCCAATCCCTGAGTCATTCTCTGGGGTCCCAGTAAAATTTTTTCGAACAATTGCTGTTGTTGGTGTCAGGTTTCTGTGCATATCCTTCATCAAAGTCAGGATGATGTGGACCATCATCTAGTTTCACCTCACCATTAGAGGGCAATGTGGAGAGCCCTGCCCTGAAAGCAGGTTGTTGCTGTTGCTAAGATGTCTGGGTGTTAAGAGAACTCTCTTAAAAGTAAGTTGATGCCAGGCAGCAGTAGGGTCTTCCCTGGTAGAGGTTTGCTTCCTGGTGATGTTATAGATAACCGTGGTTGTTTCGGTAGACGGAATCCATGGTTCAGGGGAGAATGGATAATGCCCGTTCTTCTGAGGCCTGAGCCAGGTCATTAAGGCAATGTTCAGGGTGTAAGGTCCCATTGCATTACAAAATTGTGTGTACCTATCTCTATTAGATAAGAACCTGTTTGCATATGTAATATTTTCCCATTTTAATGTGCCTATACAAAAGAAGAACAATGCCACAAGGTATTATTGGTGCATATGGGGGCCGAGGGAACAAGTCCAACAATCCCCATTACTTGGTTCTAAAATGAACTCTAAACAGAGAGACTCTTCTACCAGAATTCCTTATTGAACAGATCACAAAACAAAACAAAAAAACAAAACAAAAAAAACCACAACAGTGGGGGAAATTGTCACTATATAAGAGGATATTCAGGGCCGGAGAGATAGCATGGAGGTAAAGCGTTTGCCTTTCATGCAGGAGGTCATCGGTTGAATCCCGGCATCCCATATGGTCCCCCGTGCCTGCCAGGAGCAATTTCTGAGCCTGGAGCCAGGAATAACCCCTGAGCACTGCCGGGTGTGACCCAAAAACCAAAAAAAAAAAAAAAAAAAAAAAAAAAAAAGAGGATATTCAATAAGGGTTATAGCTGTTAAGGGAATGCATCTAAGATATTCAAAGGAGATATACATGTCCCTTTTATGTCTTTAGAAATAGTCGGGGGAGGGTGGAGATGTTAAATCCAGGGGACTGCTTTGGTCTGTGATTTGGCCTTGTGGAGTCTGAAAAACAGCTCCCAGCAGTCCCATATAAGGAAATGTCCTTGAGCAGGAACTTCTCAGAAACCAAGTCTGGTATCAAACAAAGGTCCACAGTGAAGGGAGGTGGAGGAAAGGATGCCACTAAGAGTAGATCAATAGTAGCAGAGTATTGGTTTCTTCTCAGGCTGAGAGTATATTTTTTCACTTTGGGTTGGGTGCTGGTTGGCAGCTGGCTTGAGTGAGGATAATGACCAGCTTGTGAGGATCCAAGAACTGAGGGTAAAAAGGGATAACTGTGGGTAATAGCAGGTGGGAGTGAGGGATTGAAGGACTAGAAATGAGCTTGTAAGGTGGTGAGCCAAGGGGGTCAGGACAGTATACAACATAAACATTGTGTATATTGCAAACATACATTAATCCCTATGATATCCTATTAAACTATCTATATTTCATATATCTTTATATATACTTTATATACCTATATATAAATACTTTATATATCTATACTGCCCCTGCGCAGTTTTGAGAATGGAGATTGGTGGGAAGGAAAGTTGCTGGCAACTTCCACAGGCTGCCCCTTTTGTGCTGAATGGGGATTGAGAAGGCCTGGGGTCCCCTTTAAACTCCTCCCTGGCACCCAACTCACTGGCCCCCTAAATAGGTGACAAGGGATGGACCCTGGAGTCTGGGAGGAAGGAGAGGGAAGACTGTTGGGAGCAGCCCGAGCCCCTCAGCCTCCCACAAGCTTGGTAAAAGGTCTTTGGCATTAAGTTTTCCACTCCCCATGCCAGCGAAAGCCTCTAGCTCCCAGAACCAGCTTGGTAGATTTCTATGTAACTATTCAATCAGATTTCCTGTGATACTACTGGGCTGACACTACTATAAAATTGTGAGCTGTTTCACGGCCACAAGCAGAATGCAGTCTAGAATCTATAGATTTGAAACAAATTTAGTAGCTTGGAAGTTTGATAAGATTAAGTTGTAGGGTGCCAGGTATAAGGGTGGGCTACTATGGCTTTGGGTAGAAAGGGAAATCTGCCCCACCCATTCTGAGAAGGCCCCAGAGCCTGGAATAGACTACCTGGGAAGATTCAGCTGCCATAATTTTCATTAGAGCATAGTAGAGGAAGGTGGGCTGTTTTTCTGCCTGGAAGATGTTGGGTTTGGGTGGGGCTCAAAATGTAGATTTTATAAGGATGATTATTAACTACATATTTTTCTAAGTTCCAAACTGCATATAATATTCAGAAAAAATATTGTTTGGTACACAAAGACAGTCTAAGGGTATTTTGGAATTGAGTAGAAAATACAGAGAAGACTTAACTGACCTACTTTCCATCATAATCTGTGAAAAATATGATAAATACTCATTTGTTAAGAAAACATCATGAGGGGGCTGGAGAGATAGCATGGAGGTAAGGCACTTGCCTTGCATGCAGAAGGTTGGTGGTTTAAATCCCGGAATCCCATATGGTCCCCTTGGCCTGACAGGAGCAATTTCTGAGCATAGAGCCAGGAGTAACCCCTGAGCGCTGCTGGGTGTGACCCAAAACAAACAAAACAAACAAACAAAAAAAAAAAGAAAACATAATGAGGGGCCAGAGCAGTGGTGCATTGGTAGGGTGCTTGCAAGCGGCTGACCCAGGACAGGCCACGGTTTGATCCTCCAGCATTCCATAAGGTCCCCCAAGCCAGGAGCGATTTCCAAATGCATAGCCAGGAGTAACCCCTGAGCATCACCGGGTGTGGCCCAAAAACCAATAAAAGAAAAAAAAAAAAAAAAGAAAACATCATGCAAATGTTTTAATTAACAAACCAAATATACCAGAGAGAAAAAACTGATAAAATTACTATTTACATGGCAATGAACCAAAATTCAATTCTTGACTCCCTTGACATAACCAAAAATTCACTAAAAATTCACCAAAGTTCAACTTGTTTGTTTGGGGGCCACACCCTGTGGCACTCAGGGGTTACTCCTGGCTATGCTCAGAAATCGCTCCTGGCTTGGAGAACCATATGGAATGCTGGGGATCAAACCGCGGTCTATCCTAGGTCAGATGCGTGCAAGGCAAACACCTTACCGCTGCGTCATCGCTCTGGCCTCCAAAGTTCAACTTTTAACAGTTTTGTTCTCCTATAAGGCTTTAAATCTTAAGGTTAAGGAAAGGCATTTTGCGTAAGTATTATGAGATAAAACCAAAAATATATGTGTGTAATGGGGGGGATTGTGTTGTTTTGGTTTTGTAAATTTTCCAATATTTCCTAATATTTTCAGAACATCAACATAGAATCGTAAAATGAAAGGAGCAATTCAAAATGACTTTGTTTACAGAGAAAACTTCAGCTTCCTCATGTAGCTACCATTAAATATAGTTACCAATTCCCTGTTGATACTTAGAGAAATTTGAAAACATGTATGAGCACATTTTGCTTGAAGTTATTAACTTTAAGGTACTATTGAAGGTTATCAACTATCCAGCTCAATATTATTTTACAGATATAAAATCTCGAAATGAAAAGTTGTATGGGTTTGATGATAGCAAAGTAGAAATATCCAGTTATGTTTCCACTTCACTCTCATGCAAACTTAATAACTCTGAAAGGCATTGAAAATTGACAAAAATAGAAAAACTTGCTTATTTATTATATTGAATTTGAAAAGTAAAAATCCTTTGAAACTAATAAAAGGCCTATAAAACAAATCTTATTACTAAACATTATGTTTACCAACAGAGATATTATCCACATAAATACTCAAGTTGATATTACATACCAGAATGGAAATGTTGAGTACTATTCTATATTTAAATGTCAAATTTAACTTACGTCTGTACTTATAATCATTTAATAGTAGAAAAGTATAATGCAATGAAAATGGAATTAGCCCAAGTATCTGTCCAAAATTGGTGTGATGTAACTATGTCTTAAATGTAACAAAAATTAAAAAAAAATATGACACAAACCTTTCTTCCTAACAGCCTCTCATGAGGGCAAAAATGAATATTAAATCACCTCAAAGTATTGATGACAAAAATTGAAAGGAACAGAGAGTACACATTACTGAAATTAATTCTTCAATTTCTATAGTACAATTATTTTTAAAGACAAGGAATCAAGGCAGACAAGATCACTATCTTATGAAGTTTAACTCTAGTGGACCATTTCTGAAAGATATTCCACAAGAAGCACCATATTTGGTAGAGCCTGTTTAAAACCAACCTCTTTATTTAAAAAAAAAGGGGGGGGGCTTTAATATGTGTAAAATAAAAGTGAAACAATAGGCCTTTCTTATTGTTCCAGGTACCTTACTTGAAAAATCGTTGTGTTTAGATTAAAATGATCTTCCTGGCCAACCATCAGTGAGAAGCAATCCCCAGGGACATAACACCCACCACTGGGTATGGTTTCCTATTAAAAAAAATTAACACAGCATTTCCTTTTTCAAAAGATGGCTTCCTACTGACCAAAGTGGCATACTAAGAAAATTTCATATTATTTTATGGTTTGCCATAACAATGAGGCAGGTATTTCTGCCAGAAAGGTGAATATTTGTCTAAGTATTTTAAAGTCAATTACTAAACACGTAGGCGTGTCTTTAGACAAGGAAATGAAGGAAAATAGATATACATTCCAAAAGAAAAAAAAATGGGTTTTCGGATTCGTGGAGAATTAATTATCAAGGTTGAGGATGAGGAATTTGATGAAAGAGATTTCCTTTTTCCCCATTGAAAAAAAAATACATTTTATTAACTGTGGGAACATTGTTTACACGGCATGTTTGACGAGTACAGGTTTCTCTCTTCAAATGGACCCCACCATGGTCACCCTCAAACCAGGTATTACCTGCCCCAGCCAGGGTCTAGCAGTGGATCCCCTCCGCCTCACCCCGAACTCCCCACCCCTAGCCCCAGTTTTGCATGCAGAATCCAAGGACAGACAGACCAAATGTATAATTCAATGACTTCAGGCAGGATTCAGAGAAGTTTCTAAGAAACAGATGCAGTGACTTCACTTTTTTTTGTAATCCCTAAATAAGATTCGGCAGTATCTCTGAGTGTGTGTGTGTGTGTGTGTGTGTGTGTGTGTGTGTGTGTGTGTGTTTTATTTATTTAAATCCATTGTTTCCGACTAGGAGGTGTAGAGCGAATGAATGCTGAATCCCGTGATGTTTCCAGAGAGAAAAGAGGGACTGACTGCTACGTAGGTCCGCCAGGTCAGCGAACGCTGCGAGAACCGAATCACTGCCAGACAGCTCGGTCCAGAATCCCGCGAGCAGGGATGCTTAAAGATGGGGAGAAGACGGGCACGCACGAGCGCGTGTGTGTGTGATTGCACGGGGGGGGGGGGGGGGAGCCGTCTTCGGGAGTTTGAGGGTGACCATGGTGGGGTCCATTTGAAGAGTGGGCGGGAGTGGGCGAAGACGGGCCAGGACAGTGCACGGGACTAGGCGAAGGAGCAAAACAAAAAGCCCAGGAGCTGCCAGCGCCAGGGCGGGGCCAGACGGCCAGCCCGGACCGAGCGGCAGGCGCGCGGGACCCGCGTCGCAAACAAACCTCCCTCCCCGGCCCCGCCCCGCGCCGGCTCTCCCCGGGCCGCGTCCGGCGCGCCGGGGCCCAGCGCGGGACCCCACAGGCCTCCCGGCCCCCGCGCCGCGCGCAGTACCTGCACACCGTGATGAGGTTCCTGCGCTCCACCGCCGCATTCCGGGCGCTCAAGCTCTTCTTGCCGCCGCCCCCGCGGCTCCCGCTCAGGCCCCCCAGGCTGCGGGTGGCCATGGCAGGCGGCTGCCCCGCGCCCCCCACCCCGGGTCTGGGCGCCGCCCCGCCCGCCCCGCCCGGCCCCACCCCGCCCCGGCGTCCCCGGGCTTTCGGCGCGCCAGGGGCTGGAAGGATGGCTGGGAGGATGGCTGGGAGGGCGGGTGGGCGGGAGCGGGACTGACTGACTGGCGGCGGAGGGAGCTCGCGAGCCTCGCACAGACACGCGCGCACGCGGGCACGCAGCTCCCCCGCCCTCGCGCGCGCCGGCGGCCGTCCCGCGGCGCGTGCGGATTGGCGTCCGGCGCGCCTCGCCTCGCCTCGCCTCGCCTCGCCTCGCCTCGGGGACCTCGGCAGCCAGCGTGCGCGTGCGTGCCCGCAAGCCCCGCAAACCCAACCGCCCCCACCCACGGCCGGCCAGCAGCAACGGCGCCTCAGCCGCTGCAGAGCACCTTCGGGCCCTCACCGTCTCGTCGCGAGCCAATCACGGCGCGCCCCTGGGGGGCGGGGCTTGCCCTCCGGCTTGGAAGCGAAATCCCGGAGCCCCGCCCCGGCGCGTGGGCAGCTGTCAGGACGCCGGGCTGCAAGTTGGCGGCTCGCTTTCCGCGCGGACGGTCTGGTCTGCACGCAGGAGGGCCGCGCCTCAATTGTGAGCCCAGATTGTGGGTGCTGGCGTTCCCCCCAGTGTCACCCAGCGTATTATCGAGCCCAGCTGAAATAGCCGGCGCTGTCTGGTTTTCATGGTTGATTCTTCCCTGAGGAAAACGACTCCCACCCAGGTCCTGTGGTGTCCGTAACACCGTGTCGAAAACGCATCGGCGCTCTCCCGCTCTCACTCGACCCACGTCTTACTCCCAGGAAGGGACCCAGGGCTCCTTTTGTTGTAACGCCCTCTCCTGGTGTGAGGAACAGCTACCTAGCAACCCCAAGAGAGAGATTGCCTATGGAATACTCCTCCCCATCCACACACGCCTGAGGTGATTGGGGTGGAGATTTTCTTGGTCCTCCACCTCCCTTTCGCTCCTTCCTGCAAGTCCCTCAAGGCCCTCAAGCGTCAGTTCATTCTCCCCAGATGGCCTCTTCAGTCCTGGACACTGACAGGGAATTTGGTGGGGAGCAGGAACCTAGTGAACAGTTCCACCTTGACCCTCCTGGACTGCTAAAACTAAGAAGCAGAACCTGGAGGAGTGGTTCCTTATTGCAATAATATAGTCCCCACTTTCTGAGGGGTCTTCACCTTCCCCACCCCTCCACTCTGACCTTCCCCACACCTCTGTTCTCACATTGTTCTCTGAACTCACCAAACAGCTTAACCTCCCATTATATGTTTAGATTTTTAGCTTGAAAGCTCTTTGCTCCCGCCCAGAGGTTTCCACAGAGCAGGTTCTCACTAAATATGTTCTGGCTTTAACTTTAAATCACACTTAGCTTTTGTTTTGTTTTGTTTCAATATTTAGCATTGTATTATTGAAAGCTTATGGTTTGGTTTGCACCAAAATTCCTCTAACTTCCACTTCTGGTTTTGGAAATCCAATTAAAAGTGAAAATCTCTGTGGGACCAGAGCAGTAGTATAGTGGGTTAGGGTGCTTGCCTTGCACACAGCTAACCCGGTTTCAACCCTTGGTTTCCCAGCCCACCAGAAGTGATCCCTGAGAGTAGAGCCAAGACTAAACCCTGAGCACTGCCAGTATAGCCCCAAAACAAAACAAATCAAAATAAGGGAGCAATCTCTCCTACTTTAATGGAGTACAAATCACTACATATACATCTATTAAGGAAGAAAATCTCTTGCCCTGCATGTTGTTGACCCTTATATGTTGTTGACGCTGGTTTGGTCTCTACAATGATGTGATGCGTGAGAAATGCCAGGAATGAGCCCTGAGCAATGTAGAAGTGTGTCCCAATACCCATTTATCCCACTCAAAAAGAAATGAAATCAATGCAAAACCCTGATTCAGCTAATCATACTAGAATGAATGAAATATATAGGAAAATAAATCTGTCTTAGTTGGCTACAATAAATTTTCACACATTTAGATGATAAGAAAGCAAGTTTTCTTTGCTTAAAACTAACTTTTATGTAAAAAAAAAATAGAAAGAAAAGCAGAAAGCATTCCTAGTTCAGTGTGCCTATTTACAAACATTCAAAATTGCTCCATGGTGAATAAGATTTTGTAAGGTTTGCTTTCCTGGAAAGCTCCAAATTTACAAGTCCCTTTTCTGCTAGCCCAGTAGTTTGAAGACAGAAGAAACCATCAGGGAAGAGACGCATTGGCTTCGTAATTACCACTCGATGTGAAATGATTGCTTAGACACAGATTAAAACTAATTCTGGAAAAGAGTGGAAAGGTGTCAGTTATCCAAATAATTCCTAGACATTCTTCTGGTTTTGTCTTGGGAAAAGGAGGAAACACACACTTTATCTACTTAGAGCATAAAACTGAGTGGTCATTTCAAAGTGAATTGAAGGACTATTTTCAAAACTGCCTTTGTGACATTAAGTTTATTTTTATATTATTTGTACAGTGAAGTGATTAATGTCTGAATAGCTAGTAAAACTATCTGAAATGATTATGTACTAATATTTTTAAATGTGACTTTTAAGGGGATTCAGATGACATTCTTACATGTTGAACAAGATTTCCAGGTAAAACAAGTCATTTTTCTGTATGTATGTACAGTAAGTCACCCGAAGGCTTTTCTTTTCTTTTCTTTTCTTTTTTTTTTTTTTGGGTCACACCTGGCAGTGCTCAGGGGTTACTCCTGGCTCCATGCTCAGAAATTGCTCCTGGCAGGCACGGGGGACCATATGGGACGCCGGGATTCGAACCGATGACCTTCTGCATGAAAGGCAAACGCCTTACCTCCATGCTATCTCTCCGGCCCTTGAAGGCTTTTCTTAATTATCCTAAGCTCCATGTACTCAGTTTCATACTTTCTCTAGTTTAATAATCTGGAGATTATTCAGTTATATCCAGTACAAAGTACAATACCATTATAGAGTCATGTGAGTTTTGACATTACTTTTATTTCTTACAATACAAATTGAAATTATTTTATTTATCCAAGTATTTATACAAAGATTACTCATACATGTAAAAACAATAAGGACAAAGTAGATGCCTAATTTATCCTATAAAAATTTTGTGATGGGGCCAAAAAGATAGTACAGTGATAAGGCATTTGCCTTGCAAGCAGCCAACTCAGGACCAACAGTGATTCAAATCCCGGCATCCCATACGGTCCCCCATGCCTGCCAGGAGTAACACCTGAGTGCCGCCGAGTGTGGCCCAAAAACCAAAAAAAAAAATTTTTTTTTTATGGAACAAGACACGCAGGTCATACTCACTTGCTTTTCTTCTTCACTTGCTGTTTTTCTTCTTCCAATGTTAAAATTAAAAAAATGTAAAAATGCTATAAACCAGAGAGACTGCCAAACCTTTATTCAGTTTAATCTCAAAGAAGTAACCAATACCAGCCCTCAGAAAAGATCACAGGTACACAATTTTTTTAATTCATGAAGCTCATTTCACCATAACTAATATCAAACAAAATAAGATATATCTCATGGACAATAATTTAATTTTTTATACATAAACATAATAATGACTGTTTCAGGAGAAAACAAAAGAGTCAAAACAAAATGAAAATTACATAATTGTTTTAAAAACCTGTGAAGTGGGGGCCGGAGAGATAGCATGGAGGTAAGGCGTTTGCCTTTCATGCAGGAGGTCATCAGTTCGAATCCCGGCGTCCCATATGGTCCCCCGTGCCTGCCAGGAGTAATTTCTGAGCCTGGAGCCAGGAATAACCCCTGAGCACTGCTGGGTGTGACCCAAAAAAAACAAACAAAAAAAAAAAAAAAACCTGTGAAGTGGACAAAAGTAAGAAAATAGGCATTGATTAATAAGCAAATTAAGTTTATTGCTGGAGCTGAAGTGATAGTACAGTGGATAAGTAATTTGTCTTACACACAACCAACCCAAGTTTTATCCCTGGTATATAATATGGATCCCGAATAACTAATTCCTGAGTGCAGGGCCAGGAGTAACCCCTGAGTACCATTAAGTTTTACCCTTAACCTTCCACGCAAAGTCTATTACTATATGCAAATAATGAACAAGAACTTAAGAGACTAATTCTATTTACAATTGTGTTCAAAATAACTAGGGTTAAATTTGATGAGAGAAACAACACATAGGCAAAACTCTCCAGGACATTGAGACTACAGGCATCTTCAAGGAGGAAACTGCACTCTCCAAGCAAGTGAAAACAGAGATTAACAGATGGGAATATATTAAGTTGAGAAGCTTCTGCACCTCAAAGGAAATAGTGCCCAGGATACAAGAGCCACCCACTGAGTGGGAGAATCTATTCACACAATACCCATCAGACAAGGGGCTAATCTCCAAAATATACAAGGCACTGACAGAAATTTACAAGAAAAAAACATCTAATCCCATCAAAAAATGGGGAAAAGAAATGAACAGACACTTTGACAAAGAAGAAACACAAATGGCCAAAAGACACATGAAGAAATGCTCCACATCACTAATCATCAGGGAGATGCAAATCAAAACAACAATGAGATACCACCTCACACCACAGAGAATGGCACACATCACAAAGAATGAGAACAAACAGTGCTGGCGGGGATGTGGAGAGAAAGGAACCCTTATCCACTGCTGGTGGGAATGCCGTCTAGTCCAACCTTTATGGAAAGCAATATGGAGATTCCTCCAAAAACTGGAAATCGAGCTCCCATACGACCCAGCTATACCACTCCTAGGAATATACCCTAAGAACACAAAAATACAATACAAAAATCCCTTCCTTACACCTATATTCATTGCAGCACTATTTACCATAGCAAGACTCTGGAAACAACCAAGATGCCCTTCAACAGACGAATGGCTAAAGAAACTGTGGTACATATACACAATGGAATATTATGCAGCTGTCAGGAGAGATGAAGTCATGAAATTTTCCTATACATGGATGTACACAGAATCTATTATGCTGAGTGAAATATGTCAGAGAGAGAGAAAAAACGCAGAATGGTCTCACTCATCTATGGGTTTTAAGAAAAATGAAAGACATTCTTGCAATAATAAATTTCAGACACAAAAGAGAAAAGAGCTGGAAGTTCCAGCTCACCTCAGGAAGCTCACCACAAAGAGTGATGAGTTTAGTTAGAGAAATATTTACATTTTGAACTGTCCTAATATTGAGAATGTATGAGGGAAATGTAGAGCCTGTTTAGAGTACAGGCGGGGATTGGGTGGGGAGGAGGGAGATTTGGGACTTGGGTGATGGGAATGTTGCACTGGTGATGGGTGGTGTTCCTTTTATGACTGAAACCCAAACAAAATCATGTATGTAATCAAGGTGTTTAAATAAAAAAAAATTTTGCAAAAAAAAATTTGATGAGAGAAGCGAAACATTATATTTTACAAGATGCACTTAAAACCAATTTCATGAAAGATGGAAGGACATTTCATGAGGATGAGTAGGGATTACTAATGTTGTCAAATTTCAACATACCAATAGCAAAATATAGATATAAAACTTTCCATGATATTTTTTTATTACTTAAACAACTTTCTTACATACATGATTGTGTTTGGGTTTCAGTCATGTAAAGAACACCACCCATTACCAGTGCAATATTACCATCACCAATGTACCAAATCTCCCTCCTCCCCACCCAACCCCCACCTGTACTCTAGACAGGCTTTCTATTTCCCTCGAACATTCTCTTTATTAGAATAGTTCAAAACGTAGTTATTTCTCTAACTAAACTCATCACTCTTTGTGGTGAGCTTCATGAGGTGAGCTGTAACTTCCAGCTCTTTTCTCTTTTGTGTCTGAAAGTTATTATTGCAAGAATGTCTTTCATTTTTCTTAAAACCCATAGATGAGTGAGACCATTCTGCGTCTTTCTCTCCCTGACTTATTTCACTCAGCATAATAGATTCAATGTACATCCATGTATAGGAAAATTTCATGACTATATCTCTCCTGATGGCTGCATAATATTCCATTGTGTATATATCCTACAGTTTCTTTAACCATTCAGCTGTTGAAGGGTTTCTTGGCTGTTTCCAGAGTCTTGCTATGGTAAATAGTGCTGCAATGAATATAGGTGTAAGGAAGGGATTTTTGTATTGTATTTTTGTGTTCCTAGGGTATATTCCTAGGAGTGATATAGCTGGGTCGTATGGGAGCTCGATTTCCAGTTTTTGGAGGAATCTCCATATAGCTTTCCATAAAGGTTGAACTAGACGGCATTCCCACAGCAGTGGATAAGAGTTCCTTTCTCTCCACATCCCCGCCAACACTGCTTGTTCTCATTCTTTGTGATGTGTGCCAATCTCTGGGGTGTGAGGTGGTACCTCATAGTTGTTTTGATTTGCATCTCCCTGATAATTAGTGATGTGGAGCATTTTTCATGTGTCTTTTGGCCATTTGTATTTCTTCTTTGTCAAAGTGTCTGTCCATTTCTTCTCCCATTTTTTTCTCTAACATTACTTTTCTTTATTTTCTTTTTTTAATTATCTTTATTTAAACACTGTGATTACAAACATGATTATAGTTGTATGATTACAGTCATGTAAAGAACACCCCCCTTCACAGTGCAACATTCCCACCACCAATTTCCCAGATCTCCCTCCTCCCCACCCCCCTACACCTGTACTCAAGACAGGCTTTCTACTTCCCTCATTCATTCACATTGTTATGATAGTTTTCAGTGTAGTCATCTCTCCAACTGCACTCATCACTCTGTGTGATGAGCTTCATGTCTTGAGCTGCACCTACCAGCCCTCATCTCTCTTGTCTCTGAGATACTGTTAAAAATGTCTTACATTTTTCTTAAAGCCCATAGATGAGTGAAACCATTCTGCATCTTTCTCTCTCCCTCTGACTTACTTCACTCAGCATAATAGATTCCATGTACATCCATGTATAGGAAAATTTCATGACTTCATCTCTCCTGATGGCTGCATAGTATTCCATTGTGTATATGTACCACAGTTTCTTTAGCCATTCGTCTGTCGAAGGGCATCTTGGTTGTTTCCAGAGTCTGGCTATGGTAAATAGTGCTGCAATGAATATAGGAGTAAGGAAGGGATTTTTGTATTGTATTTTTGTGTTCCTAGGGTATATTCCTAGGAGTGGTATTGCTGGATCTTATGGAAGCTCAATTTCCAGTTTGTGAAGGAATCTCCATATTGCTTTCCATAAAGGTTGTACTAGATGGCATTCCCACAGCAGTGGATAAGAGTTCCTTTCTCTCCACATCCCCGCCAACACTGCTTGTTCTCATTCTTTGTGATGTGTGCCAATCTCTGGGGTGTGAGGTGGTACCTCATAGTTGTTTTGATTTGCATCTCCCTGATGATTAGTAATGTGGAGCATTTTTCATGTGTCTTTTGGCCATTTGTATTTCTTCTTTGTCAAAGTGTCTGTCCATTTCTTCTCCCATTTTTTGATGGGATTAGATTTTTTTCTTATAAATTTCTGTCAGTGCCTTGTATATTTTGGAGATTAGCTCCTTATCTGATGGGTATTGTGTGAATAGTTTCTCCCACTCAGTGGGGGATTCTTGTATCCTGGGCGCTATTTATTTTGAGGTGCTGAAGCTTCTCAGTTTAATATATTCCCATCTGTTAACCTCTGCTTTCACTTGCTTGGAGAGTACAGTTTCCTCTTTGAAGATGCCTTTAGTCTCAATGTCCTAAAGTGTTTTACCTACGTGTTGTTCTATATACCTTATGGTTTCAGGTCTAATATCGAGGTCCTTCATCCATTTGGATTTAATCTTCGTACATGATGTTAGCTGGGGGTCTAAGTTCAATTTTTTGAAAGTGGCTAGCCAGTTGTGCCAACACGACTTGTTGAAGAGGCTTTCTTTGCTCCATTTAGGATTTCTTGCTCCTTTATCAAAAATTAGGTGATTGTATGTCTGGGGAACACTCTCTGAGTATTCAAGCCTATTCCACTGATCTGAAGGCCTGTCTTTATTCCAATACCATGCTGTTTTGATAACTATTGCTTTGTAGTACAGTTTAAAGTTGGAGAAAGTAATTCCTCCCATATTCTTTTTTCCAATGATTGCTTTAGCTATTCTAGGGTGTTTATTGTTCCAAATGAATTTCAAAAGTGCCTGATCCACTTCTTTGAAGAATGTCATGGGTATCTTTAGAGGGATCACATTAAATCTGTACAATGCATTGGGGAGTATGCCATTTTGATGATGTTAATCCTGCCAATCCATGAGCAGGGTATGTGCTTCCATTTCCGCATGTCCTCTCTTATTTCTTGGAGCAGAGTTTTATAGTTTTCTTTGTATAGGTCCTTCACATTTTTAGTCAAGTTGATTCCAAGATATTTGAGTTTGTGTGGCACTATTATGAATGGGGTTGTTTTCTTAATGTCCATTTCTTCCTTATTACTATTGGTGTATCGAAAGGCCATTGATTTTTGTGTGTTAATTTTGTACCCTGCTACCTTGCTATAAGAGTCTATTGTTTCTAGAAGCTTTTTTGTAGAGAATTTAGGGTTTTCTAGGTAGAGTATCATGTCATCTGCAAACAACGAGAGCTTGACTTCTTCCTTTCCTATCTGGATTCCATTGATATCTTTTTCTTGCCTAATCGCTATAGCAAGTACTTCCAGTGCTATGTTGAATAGGAGTGGTGAGAGAGGACAGTTTTATCTTGTGCCAGAATTTAGAGGGAAGGCTTTCAGTTTTTCTCCATTGAGGACAATATTTGCCTCTGGCTTGTGGTAGATGGCCTTAACTATATTGAGAAAGGTTCCTTCCATTCCCATCTTGCTGAGAGTTTTGATCAAGAATGGGTGTCGGACCTTATTAAATGCTTTCTCTGCATCTATTGATATGATCATGTGATTTTTATTTTTCTTGTTGTTGATGTTGTGTATTATGTTGATTTATGGATGCTAAACCATCCTTGCATTCCTGGGATGAAACCTACTTGATCATAGTGGATAATCTTCTTAATGAGGCACTGAATCCTATTTGCTAGGATTTTGTTGAGGATCTTTGCATCTGCATTCATCAGCGATATTGGTCTGTAATTTTCTTTTTTTTGTAGCATCTCTGTCTGGTTTAGGTATCAAGGTGATGTTGGCTTCATAAAAGATATTTGGAAGTGTTTCCATTTGTTCAATTTCATGAAAGAGTCTTGCCAGGATTGGTAGTAGTTCCTCTTGGAAAATTTGAAAGAATTCATTAGTGAATCCATCTGGGCCTGGGCTTTTGTTTTTGGGTAGACATTTGATTACTGTTTTTATTTCATCAATAGTGATGGGGGTATTTAGATATGCTACATCCTCTTCCTTCAACCATGGAAGATTATAAATGAGTCCAAGAATTTATCCATTTCTTCCAGGTTCTCATTTTTAGTGGCATAGAGTTTCATGCAACAGGACAGGAGACAGACACACACAGGCAGCACTCACAATTTTTCACTGTCAGGCCCCTTTCCATGATATTTTTTTTTTTTTTGGTTTTTGGGCCACACCCTGTGACGCTCAGGGGTTACTCCTGGCTATGCGCTCAGAAGTTGCTCCTGGCTTCTTGGGGGACCATATGGGGCGCCGGGGGATCGAACCGCGGTCCGTCCTAGGCTAGCGCAGGCAAGGCAGGCACCTTACCTCCAGCGCCACCGCCCGGCCCCTCCATGATATTTTTAAGGGAAGAGAAAAAAAAAACTACTAAGGTTTATGAAGAATACTAAAATACCTCAACTAGCTAGTGTAATCCTGGAAAATAATTTTAAAAAAATAAAGAAGTAAGCCAATCATTTGATTTTGGGTGTGAACTCTCTTGGTTTGGGGTAGCCACCAACTTTTTGTGAGCCCAGGGGATTTCTTGGAGTGCAGGTTGGAGGGAAAATAGTAAACTCTCTACTGTATTTATTGTTTTGGGTTTTTGTTTGTTTGTTTGTTTGTTTTAGAGCCACACTCAATGGCACTCAGAAGTTAATCCTGGCTTTGAGTTCAGAAATCACTCCTGATAAGCTTGGGGGACCATATGAGTTGCTGGGATCAAACCCAGGTCCACCACATGTAAGGCAAACGCCCTACCTGCTGTGCTATTGTTCTAGCCTCTCAGCTGTTTGTTTGTTTTTTTTTTTAAATAAGAAACAAACCCATGGACAATAATACCATTTTTAGGGCTTATTTGCCTGCTCTCATCCAACCCTAATTTCCTCCCAAATGTTCCATTTATGATGTCCATCATCTGAAAGGTTAGATCCTCTACAGGAGAATATAAATGTTCTCTGTGAGGAGAGAATAAACATTCATTCTAGCACAATAAAGGTACCAGTAATAAGGAAGATATTGATTTTATGCAAGACTGAAGTGCTTTTCTTTTAGAAGCAGGGATCATATCGAGAGATGCTCAGGGCTTACAATTGATTTTGCTCAGAGAACACTCATGGCTGTGCTCATGCAAAGCTATATAGTACTGGGAATAGAAAGTGAGTCGACTGTACTATCTCTCTAGTTCCATGAATAAAATTTTTAATGAAAGGATGAAGAGAAGACAAAGATAGTGAAGTTTGAGATATTAACAAGATTATGTATAATGTACTGATTTAATTGGACAGAGAAAAATGAAAAATTAAGAAAAGTGAATGATTGATGTAGAGAAGGTAAATGAAAGGTTTGGATGATTTGTTAATTCGAAGTTAGTGAAGCAAGCAAACTAGGAGGATATTGGAGATTGTGGTCCAAATTGTTATATGCTTGAAATAGCACTTTTGGAGTAGTAGTAGTGATTAGTGATGACTGCATTCAAATATAATCCTAGTTATGTGTGACAGTAGGTTAACAGGAGAAACACCTGGTAATGAGAAGAATTAGAAAAATTTTCAGACATCAGAGTTGTTGAATAACCAGATATGTTAAAATAAAATTTCCCAGAGTTAGTCTCACAGAAACAGTTGTTACCTCCAAAAACTTTGGTGAGTAAGTAGGTGATTATGTGATGATAATACAGTCACATTGTCTGCCTCGAGGACTGAGAGCACATTTAGTTGATTGGTGCATTTTTTATTTTGACAAAAGAGTGGGTGAAATGAAGGTCTAGGAAACAGCAATACAAACCATAGAGAACACTTCTGTAGCCTTGAGGTTTGAATGGGGCTGCTAATAATTAGAAACAAAACAAAAACATCTGTTTGAAAGTACAGCAAGTGCAACAGAGACCTTGGTGGAGATCCAGGTTTCCGTTAAGGAAACTGGGTGGAGGGACCACTCAAAATAAGTGGAGGATTCAAGGAAATAGTAGTCATAAAGCACAAAAGTTCCAGAGGGCATCATGAAAGGAGTAGTAGACAAAGACAAGTGCAAAATATGCTGATACAATATAGTATGGATGGTGAAACAAGTATAAATTGTTCTTTGTCAAACTACTAAACTTTAAATAAATACTTAATAAAACATGGTGGGTTATTTGTTGCAGATTAATTTTGAGGGAGTAATACAGTTCTTAGTTTAGAAGCTTTTCTTTCCTAGCCTAGACCAAAGGTTGCAGACAAGAAAATCCACATTGCGTAATTATTCCATTAATTCCTGATTAACTGGGTCTGTTTTAATAGTTTTCCATTTACAAATAAGAAAACATGGGACAGGGGGAATGTACAAGAAATAAGGCACTGTACGCGCAGACCTAGATTCAATTCCTGGCATCATATATGATTTTCCAAGTACCATTAAAGAGCACTGTTGAATACTGTGGTATGTGCCACTGCCCAAAGAATATGAAAATAGACTTAGTGAGATGTTACCAAAAAATTACAATAAGGGGCCGGTGCAGTGGCACAAGCAGTAGGGCTTTTGCACATGCTGACCTAGGACGGACCAAAATTTCTGTTCCCCAATGTCCCATATGGTACTCCAAGCCAGGAGCAATTTCTGAGCATATAGCCAGGAGTAACCCCTGAGCGTCACCAAGTGTGGCCCAAAACAAACAAACAAAAAAAATCACAATAAAAAAATATTGTCCAAATTAAAATATTGATGCAAAGTGGATCTGTTTTTTTTTTCCTTGATACATTTTGTTGCCTTTTTTGAGAAAATAGCTCAAATTGAGGATTAAAGAGAAAATTTTTGCTTTATTCACAGAACTAAGGAATCAAAATAGGTATTGGAGGAATATTAGAAATGGAGGAAAAGGAAAGTGGTCTAAAATACAAACTTATAGGGGCCGGGAAGGTGGCGCTACAGGTTAGGTGTCTGCCTTGCAAGCGGATGGACCTCGGTTCAATCCCCCGGTGTCCCATATGGTCCCCCCAAGCCAGGGGCGATTTCTGAGCGCATAGCCAGGAGTAACCCCTGAGCTTCAAACGGGTGTGGCCCAAAAACCAAAAAAAAAAAAAAAAAAATACAAACTTATAGTCACATGATAAATAAGTACTATTAGTACTAATATACAGTATACAGTATCTAATATTTAATATCATGACTATAGTTAACACTGCCACATGGTAGAGATACATTTTTGAGAAAGTAAATCCTGAAATCTTTTAGTCACCATCAATATTTTTCTTTGTTTTTTTCATTCTAATGTATCTTCATGATATGATGAAGACCATCTAGGCTAATTTCAGTAAAAGCCCTTATCACATAGAATGGTGAAAAGTTCAGCAGATAACAATGTAACCAGAAACCAGAAAAATGAAAAACTTTTCTTTCCCCCAATCAAATGGCATGGAACTATATGTTATTCCAATGGAACTCAAAACCAACCCTAAGAAGCACAGCCAAGTAACAACACATGTAGAAAGGGAAAAATTCTAATTTAAATCATTTTTCACCTAGAGTCTATTAATTTGCTCTATATAAAGTTCTATTTCAGATACAACTTATTTCTGTACATTGGAAATTTTGGTAAACAACATGCAGCACACATGGAAAAGAATAATTGTAGTGGGGCTGGAGAGATAGCATGGAGGTAGGGTGTTTGCCTTGCATGCAGAAGGATGGTGGTTTGAATCCCCACATCCCATATGGTCCCCCGAACCTGCCAGGAACGATTTCTGAGCATAGAGCCAGGAGTAACCACTGAACGCTTCCATGTGTGACCCAAAAACAAAAACAACAACAACAAAAAAGAATAATTATGGCATATGCTGTATGCAAGGACTGATTGAATCACTTGCAGTATGTAGGGTTGAAAGTTAAAAGCAATATAGCTCGGGTTTCAAAGATGATTATTTCAAGATTGTACAACAGGCAGGGTGTTTACCTAGCATGTTTCTTATCCAGGTTTGCCCTCTAGCACTCCATATGGTTCCTGAGTCCTGCCAGGAGTGATCCCTGAGCACAGGTAGGAGTAAACCTGAGCACCCTCAGTTATGATCCCAAACTCCCCAAAATGTTTAGTAAGAAATATGAAATGGTTATCACCTTAGGAGCTAGCAAGACTTACCTGATTAACTTAGAGAAGGCAGCAATACTTTAATATTTCTCCTCCCTCTTTCCCTTCTCAGCACATTAGCCTTAATTGTATCAAATTAAAGGACTCTACAACAAATGTAATTGCCCACATTCTCCAATAATTAAATTTAGTTTTCTATATACTTACTGTTCTGTTTTTTTATTTAGCATATATCCTCAGCATTTCTTTAGGTTATCTCAAATCATCTTAAATCAGTAGTTACGAGGCCGAAGAGATAGCACAGTGGTAGGGCGTTTGCCTTGCACGCAGCTGATCCAGGAGGAATGGTGGTTCGAATACCAACATCCCACATGGTCCCCTGTGCCTGTCAGAAGCGATTTCTGAGTGCAGAGCCAGGAATAACCCCTGAGAACTGCCTGGTATGAGCTCCCACAGCCCAAAATCAATAGTAACACTACTGCAACATCATAACAAGGGGCCAGAGTGATAGCACAGTGGTAGGGCGTTTGTTTGCCTTGCACACTGCCAACCTGGGACGGACCCAGGTTCAATCCCTGGCATCCCATATGATCCCCCAAGCCTGCTAGGGGCAATTTCTCAGTGTAGAGCCAGGAGTAACCCTTGATCGCCACCAGAGGCGGCCCAAAAAACCAAAAACAAACAAAAGAACAACCCAACAAAACATTGTAACAAAAAATACTATATAGCAAATAGTAACACAATTATTTCATCAACACTGTTTATAACTTTTAGAATCTTTCCAATTATGTAAGATAGGCAGCATTAGTAGCACAAATTTGTATATTATTTGTTCATCAATAATTTAAGATATTTTTGTTTTTTTTTTAAACACCTTGATTACAAATACGATTGTAGTTGGGTTTCAGTCATGTAAAGAACACTCCTTTTCATCAGTACAACATTCCCATCACCAATGTCCCAAATCTCCCTTCTCCCCACCTCACCCCCACCTGCACTTGAGACAGGCTTTCTACTTCCCTCATTCATTCACATTGTTATGATAGTTCTCAGTGTAGTTATTTATAAGAGAAATGTTTGTGTGCATTTTTCATTCAAAAATAGAAGTGTCTCAAGGAGTATGAAAAATTGTGATGGATACAGATTAAATTTTTTTTGGGGGGGGCCACACCCGGCGTTGCTCAGGGGTTACTCCTGGCTGTCTGCTCAGAAATAGCTCCTGGCAGGCACGAGGGACCATATGGGACACCGGGATTCGAACCAACCACCTTTGGTTCTGGATCGGCTGCTTGCAAGGCAAACGCCACTGTGCCATCTCTCCGGGCCCCAGATTAAATTTTTATCCAGAGACATTTTACCCTTTATAATCCTAACAATAACATTAAAGTGTTTCTTTCACTTTTGTTTACTCGAGGAATGGTCATTTTTTTCTGTATAGATTGTTTTCCTGTATCATTTTGCTTTACATACATAAACATGTATCTAATAAGTGCAGAAGAATATCTTACTTATGTTTTAACTTTCTGGGCATGGGGATTCTCAAGCAGTGCTCAGGGGCCATACCCATTGATTCCCCATTAATTGGACCAGTGGTTCAATGTGAGTGAGTGCTGCTTAGTTCTGCAGTGCCTGGGAAGCCTCTGAGGCTGCAACCAGCAATATTAGGGAATCATGTTGCGCTGGGTATTGAAATGGGGTATGCTATAAGCAAGACATGTTTGCTTTAACCCCAATATTAGCTCTCTGAATCCTACATTTAAATTTTTATTAGGACTAAAATTACACAAATATTTCGTGTGATTTTTGAACGTTTTCATATGTTTTAGTCTTTAGATTTTATCTATTCATGAGCCTTGTCCACATTTTTTCAAGACTACTAGTCTTTTTCCTTTTTGTCTTTTTTTGGGGGGGCCATACCCGATGATGCTCAGGGGTTACTCTTGGCTATGAATTCAGAAATCGCTCCTGGCTCGGGGGACCATATGGGACACCAAGGATTGAATTAAGGTCCGTTCTGGATCAGTGGCATACAAGGCAAACACTCTACCGCTGTACTATGGCTCAGCCCCAAGTCTATTTAAATTTTTTTTTATCTTATCATAGTTAAGGTACCATATTTACAATAATGTTAACTCTTATGATATTGATACACAGAATTATTGCTACTTAAGGTTTCACAGATACTGTATGGTTTCATTTTCATACTAAAATATTTCGCTTGTTATTATCATTAAAACATCATTACAGGGCCGGAGTGATGGCGCAGCGGTAGGGAATTTGCCTTGTATGCAGCTAACCCAGGCGGAACACGGTTCGATTTCCCGGAGTCCCATAACCAGGAGTGATTTCTGAGCGGATAGCTGGAGTAACCCCTGAGCATCACCTGGTATGGCTCAAAATTCAAGAAAAAAAAAAAAACAACCATCATTACATTAACATTTATATACACAATGGTTCTAGAGAGACAAATAATACTGTGTGTAACATCTGGTATATCGTTTTTAATATTAAATAAATACTTTGGGGTGGAGTCTCCCAAGCAATGCTCAGGAGATTCAGGAGATTCTTGCACCAATTCTCAGCCAGTCAGGCCTATGTTTCAGTGATAAACCCTAGGATGCAGTGCTACTCAGCCCCTGCCCTGCTGGTAATTTCTGGGTGTCCCCAGCAGATGGTCAATGTTCAGGGGACTATAGGTTGTTGAAAATCAGCCACATGTAAGGCATGTGTCTTAATCCCTATACTAGCTTTATAATTCCAGTACTTTTTTTTAAGTTGCTATCCTAGTTTCCTTTATAGGTACTCAAGGATCTGAGACTACTCTCAGCAGTGTTTTGATTCACCAAGACTACATCCATCAGTGTTTGGGACTACAATGCTGACGATCATACTCAGGGTCTTGAATATACTAGAAATGTGATTTACTATTTAAGCTATCTCCTCATCCCGCCAAAAAAATTTTAATGAAAAAGGATAAGAAGCGTATCTGTAGAAAAGTATGAAGTTGTGACACTGGGGTATCTTATTTTTTTCAAGTGAAAAATTAATTCTACTTATTGTCAGTATACTTTTAAATAATGTATTGAGTATCAATTTGAAAATATTTATGTATTAATAGTACAAATTTGGGAACTGGGGGAGGGCTAAGCCATGTCTCTTTATGTTTGGGTTTTAATCCTTGCTCTGTGCTCAAGGATCTTATGAGGTGCCAGGGATCAAACTGGGGTCAGCTGCTTGCTTGAAGGATAATTGCCTTAACTCATACTATCTCTCCTTGCCTAAACTTCCCACCTTAAAATAATTTGAATAAAATTCTCCCGATAAAGTTAAATAGTGAGAATCAAAGCACAGTCTATACCAATGTACTCTGAATTTCTCTTACACATATTTAAAATAAGCCAAAATGGCACTGATAATGATATTTGCCTCTGATATATGTATAACTCACTTATTTTTAATGAATATTTTATTTGATGTTCAAAAATTAGACAGTTGCATTTAACTACATGTATTTGCATTTACTAACCAATTATCCTAAGTAAGGAAAAAGAATAATTCTATGATTATCATTCATATCCTTATCAAGTTTTTGATCATTTGCTTCATATGATTAACCTTGATAATGATGTTCTTATCTTTTTATGTACCACCTAGTGGATTTTGCAAGCTTATGCTGAGTGGTTAGATTACTTTAGTATAGTTATATGATCGATTAAAAAAGTATCTAATCAATACCTACTTACTAGCTCACTGTTTTATAGTTCAGAAGTCTGGTACATGATTGCATTCTCTGCTCAGGATCTCTTAAAACTGAAGCTAAGCTGCGATTTCAATAAGGGGATTGGGAAAGAAACCACTTCTAAATTTATTCAGGTAGCTGGTATCAAGTTTCTTTGCAGTTGTTCCTATATGGCCCCAGTTTTCTGTCTTGATGTTCATTAGGGGATTATTCCCATCTTCTACATGTCTCTTTCAAGTTCTTTGTGTCTATCTATCAAACTAATAGCAACAAAGCACTGAAGCCTTTTCATGTATCAAATCTCTGAAGTATGTTCTGCTCCTAGTCAGAAAAAAATAGTTTGAAAAGATTCATGTTGTGGTGCCGGAGCAATAGCACAGAGGTAGGGCATTTGCCTTGCATGCAGCATATCTGAGACGAACCCCAGGTTCGATTCCCAGCATCCCATTTGTTTCCCTAAGTCTCCAGGAGCAATTTCTGAGCATAGAGCCTGAGTACTACTGGGTGTGGCCTCAAAACACACACACACACACACACACACACACACACACACACACACACAAGATTCATGTTCTTAGGTTGGCCCAGCTAGATAATGACCTACATCTCTTCCATACTACTCAAGGTAACTGAATAGTAATAAATTATATCTGAAGAAACCCTTTGCTGAGCCAAAGAGATAAGGCAGGGGCTATGCCTGTCTTGTATATAACTGACTACCCTAGTACTGTCAGGAGTGACATCTAAACAGATAGTAGGGGTGACCACTAAGCACCAGTCTCCCAAGCCCTTTTCTATGTAAAGTAATGTAATCACAATGGAAATCCTAAGGGCCATTTTTGGATTTTTCCAAGCATGAAAACATTTTAATTATGCTAAATGTTAACTTAGTATGGTCCAACCCATTGATACTGGTCCAACAGTATCAATTTTCATTTTTACTAACCAAAGAATCTAAGTAAGGGGAAAAACAAAACTATTATTATCATTATTTCTATCTTTACCTTTGTATAGAATATTTAAGACTGCTTTGTTTATTTAACCTATTTTGTATCTTCCCTTTTCCATGTTTTTTTGTTTCTGTGATAGAATTACACATACTACATTGTGGTATGCACACTTGGTTGTGGGAGTTATGAAGGACTACACACTTGGTTGTAATGCTAGCACATAATTTCACTTGAACACGAATTTGATGCCTGTTATCCAACTCTGGGACTAGTGTCCTAGTGTCCTATGCTTGTAAATAGACATTAGAAAGCAACTACTGAGATATCCCTAGGTCCCTCATAGGAGTTTTGGTGATGCTTTTTATTCCAGAGAAAACATCAATCAACTGGTGTTCAAGGTTAATTTTTTTAATTGTTCTATTAGTATTCTCCCATCAATAGTCTATCTGCATAAAGATAGAGATACAAGATATAGTTTTTTTTCTAGAAAAACCTTAAATATAAAAAATAAGTAATGCTAGCAATTTCAAGTTGGAAACCAGAAAATATCATGTTATAATTAAATTCATGTCAGTAAGTTCCAGAGTTGATGGCATAAGTCATCTGAGTCTGTAAAAGATAGCAATGACATCAGATCCCAGATGAGCTCATGACCAGGTGGCTTAGCATAGGGTAGGACAGCAGAGAACAAGGTATGAACTTAAACCATCACAGAGCAATTTGGGGAGAGTATTCATTTTATTTAGGTGAAAGTGGGATACTCATGTGTCAAGCAGGTTAGGGAAAAGAGGGTGTGAGCTCTGTGTGTTTAGGTGAAAGCAGGGTGTGTGCTCTGTGTGTTTAGCTACATTAGTCAAATGGGTGATTGCAGGGGTGGAGGATGCTGTGGGAAATTATCTTTTCCCAAGATCTAAAGACCTAAACACTAATGTCTGAACATAGTAGAAGTTTTTAGATGTTTCAGTTTAAAATGAGAAAGCCAATGCATTCTACCACAACCCCATTTTGTTCTATTAAAGCTTTCATCCACTGGGCAACATCCAGCTGAATTGGTTAAGATAATCCTTTTCTTCTTCTTCTTCTTCTTCTTTTCTTCTTCTTCTTCTTCTTCTTCTTCTTCTTCTTCTTCTTCTTCTTCTTCTTCTTCTTCTTCTCTTCTTCTTCTTCTTCTCTTCTTCTTCTTCTTCTTCTTCTTCTTCTCTTCTTCTTCTTCTTCTCTTCTTCTTCTTCTTCTTCTTCTTCTTCTTCTTCTTCTTCTTCTTCTTCTTCTTTCTTCTTCTTCTTCTTCTTCCTTCTTCTTCTTCTTCTTCTTCCTTCTTCATCTTTTTTTTTTTTTTGATTTTTGGGTCACACCCGGTAGCGCTCAGGGGTTACTCCTGGCTCTACACTCAGAAATCACTCCTGGCAGGCGCAGGGGACCATATGGGATGCGGGGATTCGAACCAAAGACCTTCTGCATGAAAGGCAAATGCCCTATCTCTATGCTATCTCTCCGGCCCCTTTCTTCTTTTTAAAATAAAAAAATTTTAAGAGTCACACTCAGAGGTGCTCAGGGGTCGCTCCTGGCTCTGCATTGAGAAATCACTCCTGGAAGGCTCCGGGGACCATATGGGATGCCAGGGATTGAGCCAGAGTCCATCCTTGTGTCAGCTGTGTACAAGGCAAACGCCCTACCACTGTGCCATCACTCTGGCCCCTGAAGGTGATTATTTAATAGACTCAGATGCTGATCTATTTTAGAAACAACATAGACACAACCAGAAATAAGATTACTAGCTATGTGAACATTCAACCTTGTCAAGCTGATACATAAAATGAAACAATCACAATTGTCCACTATATGTCTGACACTATGCTAGATTGAGGGGATTCAATAAAGAGCAAAAGTTCTGTATTTCAAGGAGTTTAAGATTTGTATGGGAAAGAGTGTTATTGATTTAAAAAAGAGAAAATGAAACAAATACATATAAACTTAGGAAGTAGGATAAATGCTCAAAAGAGGGGATTTTTTTTCTTTTTTTCCTTTAATAAATTTTTGTTTTGTTTTGTTTTGTTTTGGGCCACACCCAGTGGTGCTCAGGGATTACTCCTGGCTGTCTGCTCAGAAATAGCTCCTGGCAGGCATGGGGGACCACATGGGATACCAGGATTCGAACCAACCACCCTAGGTCCTGGATCGGCTTCCTGCAAGGCAAACACCGCTGTGCTATCTCTCCAGGCCCATTATTTAATAAAATTTTAACTGAATCACCATGAGATAAAGTTACAAAGCTGTTCATGATTGAATTTTAGAAATACAATTTCGTCCAACACCCATCTCTTCAGCAGTGCACTTTTCCTGCCACCAATATCCCCCGTTTCCCTTCTGCCCTCCCCACTCCTGCCTGTATGGTAGACATTTTTAGAAGAAAACATTTTAAATGTAATTAAGAGGAGTCCAGGAGACACTACACCCTTACAATACAACATTGCTCCTTGAATCAAACAATTCTTTAACCCTGCAGAAGTACTAGGGAAGGAAGTGATGGTTGAACTAAAATATTATGGAAAAATTGGGAATTAATTCAATAAAGGGGCTTTAGATGGTGAAAGAAAGCAAGCAATCAGAATTAATAATAAGTCTATATAGTTCTGTGACCAAAGGAAATATTCTGTATATCTGGTTAATATAGCTTTTGCTCAGAGTAAGAGAGACTACTTATTGATGAACATAAAACTGAAATGGACAAAAGATCTACCTTATACATTAATCATTATTCTAAGAGCACTCAGAAGAAGCTCTTGATATTGTTTTTAAATGGCATAGAAGACTACATTGGAATTTTAAAATAGTTACTGTCTTGAACAAAAATGGTTTAAAAATGGGAATAAAAAGTGTTGACTCCTTATGAGTTGGAAGCCCTCCCTAATGACTTAGGGTTTTATAGATATTATGACTGAAAATTGGAATCCTTGCTTTATAACTCTGGTAGGCTCCTATAAATAGGCATCAGTTCAAAAACTGGATCAGGCATACTTAGCAGAATAGAAGCAATAACAACAAACTCTAATGTTTTTCAATATTATACCTATGATTTTGCATTAAATTCAGAGACTAGTTATCATTACTTAGTATTTTATAATCAACAATAGTGAAGAAGTTTGTTGTAGACAACTATAACATATTTCTAGGTCATTTATTTAAAAAAATTATGCAATCTGAAAAACAGATCGAGAATTTCCTACAAAACTGGTACATGTTTGTTTTTAATTTGGGCAGCAGTGCTCAGGGCCACATTAGTTCTGTACTCAAGGAACACCCTTGCTCTGTGCTCAGAGGTCACATGTGACAATGCCAAGATTTGAATCAAAGTTATAGGTCAACCTTTGTACTATCTCTCTAATCCACTTATACATATATATATATATATATATATATATATATATATATATATATATATATAATTGTTAAAGATAAAGCCTGAGATCAGGATTGTCCCAAATATTCCAAGCCTTTCCCACTTCTGTAAAATTTAGCAATCAAGTAAGTGTTTAAAACTACTTAATATAACCCCAGGCTGGTAAATCTAAGTAATTTATTTAATTATTACATTAAATAAATAGTAATTTATAATAGTGATTCAGTTGACAAAGTCAGGCAAAATTCAAATTGGATGGGATCTCTAAATAGAATATGTAACCCATATTAGCACATAAGCATTCCTGTTCTACCTTGTCACACTAGCAACTTCTTATATTTATTAGTAAGGCTTCTTCAGAGAAAGAACAAATAGCATGTAAATCCATAGAATTAGTTCACGTGATTATGGAGGCCAAAAAACATCACAATGCAATCTGGAGACCTAGAAAAAGCAGCAGTGATAACATTCAAACCAAGGTCAACGGCCTGAGAAGTAGAAAAAGCAATGGCCTGAGTCACAGTCCTTGGAAAGAAGATGAACTGTCCCAGATGAAATATCAAGGCAAGACACAAAGGACATTAGAAGGCAAATTCTCCCTTACTGTTCTTTTTGTACTATTCAAGCTTTCAACTGATTGGATCCATTCACTTAGGGAATGACAATCTACTTTATTGAGACCACCAATTTAATCCAAAATTGACTGATTCCATCCAAAATGCTGTTATTAAGCACATTCATAAAAAATATTAATTTATGCACCCTATAGCCAAATAGGTAGGCACATAAAATTAATCATTATTACTTACTCCTTATAACAATACTTTTATTTTTTTCCTCTTTTATCTAAATGATATCATAAATAATGAATGCCCCATGGAGATCTTTTCCGACCAACATCCATTATTCTTTCTTCCTTTCTTCCTTTTTATTTGGGGCAGAGTTTACATTTGGCTCTGAGCTTGGAAGACTTGGGAGATTATATAGAGAGCAACAGACCAAATCCAAATTGGCCACATGCAAAGCAAGCATCCTACCCACTGTATTATCTTTCAGATCTTACTCCCCTCCAAAAACCAGTTTTCTATTCATCTTCAACCTACAGCTTATTATATTTCTTAGACCCTCAAAAATTATGTCACCTTGGGAAAAATTATCTTGTTTCTCCATATAGTTTTCTGAGTTGTTGGTTTTTTTTTGTGGGGGAGTGGAGTTATGGCTCTGTTCTCAGGGATCACACCTGACAGTTTTGGGGACCCATATGCAGAGCTGGGAAGTAAACTGGGGTCAGCCATATATAGGGTAATTGCTTTATCTCATGTTTAATCTCTCTGGCTCTCCTTCAGTTTTCTTTCTAAAATTTGGTATAAAATTTGATAGTGTCGAGGCTGGAGTGATAGCACAGCAGTAAAGCATTTACCTTGCATATACCAACACAGGATGGAGCCTGGTTCAAATCCTGGCATTCCATATGGTCCCCCGAGCCTGACAGGAGTGACTTCTGAGTGCAGAGCCAGGAGTAATTTCTGAGCGCAACCCCAAAGAAAAAAAATTGATAGTGTCTATTCCATAGGAATTATGGAAAATTAAAGTAAAAAACAAATGAAGGGGGGCAGAATAATAGCATAGCGAATGACCCAGATTTGATCCTTGCACCTGCCAGGAGTAATTTCTGAGTGAAGAACCAAGAATAACCCCTGAGCACCACCAGGTGTGGCCCAAAAACAAAACAATAAAACACAAAAATGAACAAACAAATGAAGTTCTTAAAACAGGTCTGTAGCATAGGCATTCAGTGATTCCTGTAGTTCTGGAGGACCACTAAAGTCAGTCTGCCCTGTGAAATACTAGGGACCATGTGGTGCCAGGATCAAACTTATGAGGGCCTGAAGAATACAGGTATTCCAGCATTCATATGCCCAGCTCTAAATTATTACTAGAAGAGGCATTCAAACTGATTCAGTTAATGTCTCCAAAGTCTGTTACATACCTTGAAAAGAACTTTATGAAGTTAACCATTGCATTCTCATTCATAAATTTTGTCAGTTCCAGATCAGAAAGAACACCTATGTTCCTTATTAGACATTTCTTCTTTGTGGTCACAGAAGGAATAGCCTGTCATTCTTCAGATTTTCCCAATGGGTATTTTAAATTATCTCTGTCCTTTTTTTATATGCATACTCACTGAAGTTTAAGACTTCAATGATTTTACAACACAGAAGTCATAACAATCTAGTTATGGGTAAATACAGGTTATATTCACAATTAAGATGTTGTATTATTTCAAGTAAGAGAAGATACAAATGCAGGATTAAAATAACATGCAGGTACATAATTTTATAGGGACCTTATTATTTTATCCAAATGCTGTTAGAAAAATTAAGCTTTATATTACAACTTACTCTACTTAAAATATACTATGACCTTACTTGAAATCATACCCACAAAAGTATATATTAACCTTCCACGTACTTTGTACATAGTTATAAACAAAAGCAAGCACAATGTTAATTATTAGGCTCTTTATTCATGCTCTATCCTTTCATTTTTTGAGTGTCCTCATCTCCACTGGTCAAAAAGATATTGTAGATCTTAGCTTTCTGTATTCTTTTTTTATTTTTTAATTTTTTATTTTTAATTATGAGAACAATGATGCAAAGAGGACAAGGTATAGTTACAGTGGAAGGACAATCACCCATAAACAGAGTTCTCAGAAGAAATCCCCTTGATGATGCCTAAATATTGAACTTACAGTCAAAGAACATTAAGAAAAATAAGGCAGAACCCATGTACAATTACTTTGTCCACAAGTCCCCAGATTGCAGTACATTATAACATTCCTTAGCAGAACACAAGTAATCTAAAGCCATGAAAATTATGTGACTCCTTAAACATTGAAGGCATAGTATTTTTTTTTATATTTTCATGCACATGCATATTGGTTTAAGTTAACATCAAAAGTTTAAGAGGTTTTTTTTAAGGGTTAGAGTCAAAGGAGCACAGTAAAAATGGTGTTAGAGTGGCAAATATTGTTTGCATAGGCCCACCAAAATATGGGGGACATGAAAAGGAAAAGCCTTGGTCTAAATACAAGGAGACCCTACCCCTTAAGTTTCCTGGCATAAGACCAACTCCAGGTAACCTAGTTTGTTCAATCCAATTCATTGTCTGTAGTGCCAATACAGTTTTATTTTTCACGCAGTCTCTATTGTTGGCATCAGGTTTCTGTATGAAAGATCCTGGAATCTGCACATCCTACATTGAAGTCAGGCTGGTATGGAGTATCCTCTAGTTTCACCTCACAATTAAGGGGCAATACAGAAAGCCCAGTCCAGTAAGCAGGTCATTGTTGTTGTTAAGTCTTCTCAGTGTTAAGGGAAGTCTCTTTTGAGTAGGTCGATGTCAGAGCAGCGGTAGGGTCTTCCCCGGTAGAGGATTGCCTCCAGGTAGCTTTCTGTATTCTTAAAAAATAAATTTTGGGGGGCCAGAGAGATAGCATGCAGAAGGGTGGTTATTCAAATCCTGGCATCCCACATGGTCCCCAGAGCCTGCCAGGAGCAATTTAGAGTGTAGAGCCAGGAGTAACCCCTGAGCGCTGCCCTGTGTGGCCCAAACAAACAAACAAATAAACAAAATAAATTAATAAAAAAAGAAAAAATAACTTTTCATCCAATTTATTATTATTATTATTTTATTTTATTTTATTTATTTATTTTTGGTTTTTGGGTCACACCTGGTGGTACTCCTGGCTGTCTGTTCAGAAATAGCTCCTGGCAGGCACGGCGAACCATATGGGACACCGGGATTCGAACCAACCATCTTAGGTCCTGGATAGGCTGCTTGCAAGGCAAACGCCGCTGTGCTATCTCTCCGGGCCCCCAATTTATTTTTTTAAGTAATATCTTTTTCTAAGCACCATGATTACAAACATGTTTATAGTTGGGTTTCAGTCATAAAAAAAAACACCCCCCTTCACCAGTGGAACATTCTCACCACCAATGTCCCCATCTCCTTCCTCCCCCCAACATAGGCATTCTATTTCTCTCACTCATTAATATTGTCATGATAGTTAGTGTATTTTTCTAAATGCACTCACAGTAGCTTCATATCATAGGCTGATCCTTCCAGCCCCGCATCTCTATTGTCTCTGGGTATTATTAATATACGGTCTTTTTTTTCTTTTTTTTTTTTTGTTTGTTTTTTGGGGCCACACCCAATGGTACTCAGGGGTTACTCCTGGCTGTCAGCTCAGAAATAGCTCCTGGCAGGCACAGGGGACCATATGGAACACTGGGATTCGAACCTACCACCTTAGGTCTTGGGTCGGCTGCTTGCAAGGCAAACACCACTGTGCTATCTCTCCAGCCCCATTTTTTATTTTTCTTAAATCCCCAGATGAGTAAAACTATTCTGTCTATCTTTCTCCCTCTGACTTATTTCACTCAGCATAATAGTTTCCAAGTCCATCCATGTATAGAAAAATGTCATCTCTCCTGATGGCTGCATAATATTCCATTTCTTTAGCCATTCATCTATTGAAGGGCATCTGGGTTGTTTCCAGATTCTGGCTATTGTAAATAGTGCTGCAAGGAACATATGTGTGAGAAAGGCATTTTTGTATTGTGTTTTTGTGTTCCTACAGTATATCCCTACAAGTGGTATAGCTAGGTCAAAAGTGAGCTCAATTTCTAGTTTTTTGATCCAAATTTAGGCCTCTTTCACTAGACAGTCTATTGTCATACAAAGAAAAATTTCTTGAAAAAAATTTAAATACACTTCCGTAAACACATGAATGATAAAAGGCTAAACAGCCTAATTTGTTCACCTGGTGAAATATTTAGTTTTAAACTAAAATCAGTATTCTGTTAATCCTAAAGCCCAATATAGAGAAAAACTCTACTCTTCAATTCTTCGAAGGCTAAGATAGATAAGGCTAAGAAAGATAGAGAGCAGTGTTTTAGAGACATTACAAGGTTTAAGGCACTTGTCTTGCATGCAGTCAATCCCCATTTGATCCCCAACATTGCATATGATCCCCAAGTACCACCAGGAATGGTGAGTCATAGCCAGAAGTAAGCCCCAAACTCAGCCAGGGAGTGAGTACAGAGTGAGAACTCTACCAAAAAAGGAAAAGTTAAAAGATAACAAAGCTTGTTCATAAGGCTTAAATAAGATTTGTATTGCCCTATCTCTTTAATATAGAAATTCAAGTCAAAGCAGCAAGTGCTAAGGTATAACTGTAGCAAGTTATTCATAAGATCATGGATAAGAAAGGCTTCAATAAATTATAGAACATCAAGTAATCAATATATATTAAGATGAAGGGGATGGGATCCTAAGCAGTGTTGAGGGTACCATGTGCCACTTTTGGTGATAGTTGACTGGCCTAGAATGCAAAGAAGTTCAATCCCTTCAGTGACAGGGACCATCAGAGCCACCTCAGCCATGCTCAGGATGTAAAAATAATTTTAAATTAAGGTATCAACATTTACTTAGATATTTGAGTACACACTTAATAGACTACAGCCTAGTATAATAATAACATTTATGGGGCCTGAGCGATAGCACAGCGGTAGGGCATTTGCCTTGCACATGGCTGATCCAGGATGGACCTGAGTTCAATCCCCGGTTTCCCATATGATCCCCCAAGCCACGAGCAATTTCTGAGTGCAGAGCCAGGATAACCCCTGAGCACCACCAGGGGTGGCCCAAAAACCAAAATTATGATGATGATGATGATAATAATAATATGAACATCATTTATGTATACTTAAAAGAACTTAATAAGTGAAGAATTTGGGAAGGATTGTATTCCTAGCAGAGAACTCAGTTAAACAAAGCCTTGAGGAGAAGTACATAGAGGATTGGAAATACATTGCTTTGCATGCTGTAAGCAGAAGGTAGCAAGAGAGATGGGTAAAAATCTAAAGTCCTTAATTGCAAGAGCATTTGAACTGTTCTTTTTAGGTATAGGTGAGTCTTTGAACACTTTTGGTTAAGAAAGCACCTTTTAAGCAACTAAAGAAAGAGTATTCTTGTGCCAATAATGGGTGAGGATGGAGATCAAGGAACAGATAGATGATTTTTTTGGAACTTTTTTCCTTGATTCCTAGATATCCAACTAATAACTCTAAATGGACTAAATACAGACTCTTTCATTTGTTCATCTAGCAAATCAAACATTATTCATTAAGTCCCAACTCTGAGCATATACATTGATTATTGAAACTTTTAACATGAGAAATTAGCAACAAGTAATAAGAATAAAGGCAAAAACAGTAGCAATTATTGTAAACATCTATTCTCACTGAGTTACTTAGTTTGCATTATTTAAAAACACACATTTTAATTTAGGTACAATTAGTTTCATACATTTCATAATCCATTTCATATATACATACATACATGATTCCAATAGCATTCCCGTCACCAGAGAACCTGCCTTCCTCCATTACTGTCCCAAGTAAATTTCTACCATATCACTTCCTATTGTAAACTTATTTCAATAGACAAAAATTCTTAGTTCTGATGAAACTGACCATTTGATATTCTCTTACTAAGTTTCCTTTTTGTCTCAAAATGGGAGAGATCTCTGTCGTGTGTGTGTGTGTGTGTGTGTAGGTGATGACAGCGACACATATATAGATAATTCCACAAAATTATAAATCAATGATAAATTGATAAAGTAAAAGTCCCTACAGACATAGAACTATGTACAATAGTATTTCTAGGGCATAGTCTCCTCAAATATAATTTTATTAAAGATTAATACTAGTATGTTTGATGGAATATTTTTTTTTCTTACACCACCCATCACCAGTGCAACATTCCCATCACCAATGTCCCAAGTCTCCCTCCTCCCCACCCGACCCCCGCCTGTACTCTAAACAGGTTCTCAATTTCCCTCATACATTCTCATTATTAGGACAGTTCAAAATGTAGTTATTTATCCAACTAAACTCATCACTCTTTGTGATGAGCTTCCTGAGGTGAGCTGGAACTTCCAGCTCTTTTCTCTTTTGTGTCTGAAAGTTATTATTGCAAGAATGTCTTTCATTTTTCTTAAAACCCATAAATGTGTGAGACCATTCTGCGTTTTTCTCTCTCTCTCTGACTTATTTCACTCAGCATAATAGATTCCGTGTACATCCATGTATAGGAAAATTTCATGACTTCATCTCTCCTGACAGCTGCATAATATTCCATTGTGTATATGTACCACAGTTTCTTTAGCCATTCGTCTGTTGAAGGGCATCTTGGTTGTTTCCAGAGTCTTGCTATGGTAAATAGTGCTGCAATGAATATAGGTGTAAGGAAGGGGTTTTTGTATTGTATTTTTGTGTTCCTAGGGTATATTCCTAGGAGTGGTATAGCTGAATCATATGGGAGCTCGATTTCCAGTTTTTGGAGGAATCTCCATATCGCTTTCCATAAAGGTTGAACTAGACGGCATTCCCACCAGCAGTGGATAAGAGTTCCTTTCTCCCCACATCCCCGCCAACACTGTTTATTCTCATTCTTTGTGATGTGTGCCATTCTCTGTGGTGTGAGGTGGTATCTCATCGTTGTTTTGATTTGCATCTCCCTGATGATTAGTGATGTGGAGCACTTTTTCATGTGCCTTTTGGCCATCTGTATTTCTTCTTTGTCAAAGTGTCTGTTCATTTCTTCTCCCCATTTTTTGATGGGATTAGATGTTTTTTTCTTGTAAAGTTCTGTCAGTGCCTTGTATATTTTGGAGATTAGCCCCTTATCTGATGGGTATTGGGTGAATAGTTTCTCCCACTCAGTGGGTGGCTCTTGTATCTTGGGCACTATTTCCTTTGAGGTGCAGAAGCTTCTCAGCTTAATATATTCCCATCTGTTAATTTCTGCTTTCACTTGCTTGGAGAGTGCAGTTTCTTCCTTGAAGATGCCTTTAGCCTCAATGTCCTGGAGTGTTTTACCTACGTATTGTTCTATATATCTTATGGTTTTGGGGCTGATATCGAGGTCTTTAATCCATTTGGATTTTACCTTCGTACATGATGTTAGCTGGGGGTCTAAGTTCAATTTTTTGCAAGTGGCTACCCAGTTTTGCCAACACCACTTGTTGAAGAGGCTTTCTTTGTTCCATTTAGGATTTTTTGCTCCTTTATCAAAAATTAGATGATTGTATGTCTGGGGAACATTCTCTGAGTATTCAAGCTTATTCCACTGATCTGAGGGCCTGTCTTTATTCCAATACCATGCTGTTTTGATAACTATTGCTTTGTAGTAAAGTTTAAAGTTGGGGAAAGTAATTCCTCCCATATTCTTTTTCCCAATGATTGCTTTAGCTATTCAAGGGTGTTTATTGTTCCAAATAAATTTCAAAAGTGCCTGGTCCACTTCTTTGAAGAATGTCATGGGTATCTTTAGGGGGATTGCATTAAATCTGTACAGTGCTTTGGGGAGTATTGCCATTTTAATGATGTTAATCCTGCCAATCCATGAGCAGGGTATATGCTTCCATTTCCGCGTGTCCTCTCTTATTTCTTGGAGCAGAGTTTTATAGTTTTCCTTGTATAGGTCCTTCACATTTTTAGTCAAGTTGATTCCAAGATATTTGAGTTTGTGTGACACTATAGTGAATGGAGTTGTTTTCTTAATGTCCATTTCTTCCTTATTAGTATTGGTGTATAGGAAGGCCATTGATTTTTGTGTGTTAATTTTGTAGCCTGCCACCTTGCTATATGAGTCTATTGTTTCTAGAAGCTTTTTGATAGAGTCTTTGGGGTTTTCTAAGTAGAGTATCATGTCATCTGCAAACAGTGAGAGCTTGACTTCTTCCTTTCCTATCTGGATTCCCTTGATATCCTTTTCTTGCCTAATCGCTATAGCGAGTACTTCCAGTGCTATGTTGAATAGGAGTGGTGAGAGAGGACAGCCTTGTCTTGTGCCAGAATTTAGAGGAAAGGCTTTCAGTTTTTCTCCATTGAGGACAATATTTGCCTCTGGCTTGTGGTAGATGGCCTTAACTATATTGAGAAAGGTTCCCTCCATTCCCATCTTGCTGAGAGTTTTGATCAAGAATGGGTGTTGGACCTTGTCAAATGCTTTCTCTGCGTCGATTGATATGATCATGTGATTTTTATTTTTCTTGCTGTTGATGTTGTGTATTATGTTGATAGATTTACGGATGTTAAACAAGCCTTGCATTCCTGGAATGAAACCTACTTGATCGTAGTGGATGATCTTCTTAATGAGGCATTGAATCCTATTTGCCAGGATTTTGTTGAAGATCTTTGCATCTGCATTCATCAGCGATATTGGTCTGTAATTTTCTTTTTTCGTAGCATCTCTGTCTGGTTTAGGTATCAAGGTAATGTTGGCTTCATAAAAGCTATTTGGAAGTTTTCCTGTTTTTTCAATTTCATGAAAGAGTCTTGCCAGGATTGGTAGTAGTTCCTCTTGAAAGGTTTGAAAGAATTCATTAGTAAATCCATCTGGGCCTGGGCTTTTGTTTTTGGGCAGACATTTGATTACTTTCTTAATTTCCTCAATAGTAATGGGTGTGTTTAGATATGCTACATCCTCTTCATTCAGTCGTGGAAGATTATAAGATTCCAAGAATTTATCCATTTCTTCCAGGTTTTCATTTTTAGTGGCATAGAGTTTCTCAAAGTAGTTTCTGATTACCCTTTGAATCTCTACCATATCAGTAGTGATCTCTCCTTTTTCATTCCTAATACGAGTTATCAAGTTTCTCTCTCTTTCTTTCTTTGTTAGTTTTGCCAGTGGTCTATCAATCTTGTTTATTTTTTCAAAGAACCAACTTCTGCTTTCGTTGATCTTTTGGATGGTTTTTCTGGTTTCCACTTCATTGATTTCTGCTCTCAGCTTTGTTATTTCCTTCTGCCTCCCTATTTTTGGATCCTTTTGTTGAGCACTTTCTAATTCTATGAGCTGCGTCATTAAGCTATTCAGGTATGCCCCTTCTTCTTTCCTGATGTGTGCTTGCAAAGCTATAAATTTTCCTCTCAGTACTGCTTTTGCTGTGTCCCATAGGTTCTGATAAATTGTGTCTCCATTGTCATTTGTTTTCAGGAAGGTTTTGATTTCCTCTTTGATTTCATCTCGGACCCACTGATTATTCAGTATGAGGCTATTTAACTTCCAGGTGTTAAAATTTTTCTTCTGTGTCCCTTTGTAGTTTATATATAATTTCAGGGCTTTGTGGTCAGCAAAGGCAGCCTGCAAAATTTCTATCCTCTTGATATTATGGAGATATGTTTTGTGTGCTAACATGTAGTCTATCCTAGAGAATGTCCCATGTACATTAGAGAAAAATGTGTATTCAGGCTTCTTGGGATGGAGTGTCCTGTATATATCTACTAGGCCTCTTACTTCCATTTCTCTCCTTAGGTCTAGTATATTCTTGTTGGGTTTCAGTCTGGTTGACCTGTCTAGTGTTGACAATGCCGTGTTGAGGTCTCCCACAATTATTGTGTTGTTATTGATATTATTTTTCAGATTTGTCAACAGTTGTATTAAATATTTTGCTGGCCCCTCATTCGGTGCATATATGTTTAGGAGGGTGATTTCTTCCTGCTGTACATATCCCTTGATTAATACAAAATGTCCATCTTTGTCCCTTACAACTTTCCTAAGTATAAAGTTTGCATCATCTGATATTAATATGGCCACTCCTGCTTTTTTTTGGGTGTTGTTTGCTTGGATGATTTTCCTCCAGCCTTTTATTTTGAGTCTATGTTTGTTCTGACTATTCAGGTGCGTTTCTTGTAGGCAGCAGAAGGTTGGATTGAGTTTTTTGATCCATTTAGCCACTCTGTGTCTCCTAACTGGTGCATTTAGTCCATTGACATTGAGAGAAAGAATTGTCCTGGGAGTTAGTGCCATCTTTATATTAAAGTTTGGTGTGTCTGTTGGTAAGCCTTGTCTTAAAGTATGCCATTCAGTTTTTCTTTTAAGAATGATTTTGAGTCTGTGAAGTTTTTGAGCTGTTGTTTGTCTGTGAAACTATGTATTGTTCCTTCAAACCTGAAAGTGAGTTTTGCTGGGTGCAGTATTCTAGGCGAAGCATTTATTTCATTGAGTTTTGTCACTATGTCCCACCACTGCCTTCTGGCCTTGAGTGTTTCTGGTGACAGGTCTGCAGTAAATCTCAAGGATGTTCCCTTAAATGTAATTTCTCTTTTTGATCTTGCTGCTTTCAGAATTCTGTCTCTATCTATGGGATTCGTCATTGTGACTAGGATGTGTCTTGGGGTGTTTTTTCTGGGGTCTCTTTTAGTTGGCACTCTTCGGGCATGCAGGATTTGATCACATGTATTCATTATCTCTGGTAGTTTCTCTTTAATGATGTTCTTGACTGTTGATTCTTCCCGGAGATTTTCTTCCTGAGTCTCTGGGACTCCAATGATTCTTAAGTTGTTTCTGTTGAGCTTATCATAGACTTCTATTTTCATCTGTTCCCATTCTTTGAGTAATTTTTCCATTGTTTGATCATTTGCTTTGAGGCTTTTTTCCAATTTCTTCTGCTGTATGTAATTGTTATGTATCTCATCTTCCAGTGTACTGATTCTATCCTCAGCTGCTGTTAACCTGTGGGAAATCTCAAACATGTTTTTCTTCAATTCATCTACTGAGTTTCTCAGACCTGTTATTTGATCTGAAATTTCCGTTTGGAGTTTTCTCATTTCTATCTTCATATTCTCCTGATTCTTTTTAGTTTTCTCTTCTATACTTTGTTTGAGTTCTTTGAACATGTTCCATATTGCAACTCTAAACTCCTTATCTGAGAGACTGACTAGGTGGTTGATCATGTTCAAGTCATCAGAGTTGCCATCTTCATTCTCTATGTCTGGCACTGGCCCATGTTGTTTCCCCATTGTCACACTAGTACTGTGTGTTTTTCTACGTGTTGTGATTGTATTCATTGGCTAAATGCTGTGCACCGTCGCGAAGGGGAGCGGAGCAACCGTGCTCCTCTGGCTTCTCCCTTTCTGGGCGTGTCGACTCACCTCCACGGAAGGCTCACAGGAAGGCAGGCTGGCAGATGGGCCGCACCCAGGATGAAATCAGGCCAAAAATGCAGGACAGCAGAGTAGAGAGGCAGAACGGTGCTGGCATCTGAGATCCAGCGAAGTTCAGTGGCTCCTCCCTTTCTGGGCGTGTCGACTCACCTCCCCGGAAGGCTCACGGGAAGGCATACTCCCCGGAAAGTTCACAGGAAGGCAGGCTGGCTGATGAGCCGCACCAAGGGTGAAATCAGGCCGAAAATGCAGGACAGCAGAGTAGAGAGGCAGAAGGGTGCTGGCATCTGAGATCCAGCGAAGTTCAGTGGCCGGAATATTTTAAAATAAACTATAATTTAGTTATTTCTACAAGATTAATTACAAAAATTGAGAGAAAATAAATAAAAAATTTAGTTAAGTCAGAATATTTGTATTTTAAGACTTCTCTGTTATTTTCTGTTTGTTATGCAATTCTAAGATTGTTACTCAAAAATCTATTAACAGCTACAAAGCTATTATCTCTTTTTTCTTTCTAAATTTGTTTCCATTTTTATTTCTTTATCTTTTTTTTTTTTTTCAAAAAAAAAATTTTTTGGCCACACCCAGTGATGCTCAGGGGTTACTCCTGGCTATGCGCTCAGAAATAGCTCCTGGCTTGGTGGACCATATGGAATGCTGGGGGACAGAACTGCAGTTGGTTCTAGGCTAGCGCAGGCAAGGCAGATGCCTTACTGCTTGCACCACCACTCCACCCCCAAAGCTATTATCTCTTTGATCAATGTTTAAAACTGATTGCTTTAGCACTTCCCTCAACCTTCCATGCTTGGAAGGTTAAGATAATCATTGACAATCTACTGCAGAAATTCAGTGTCAAAGATGACTTTTTATTTATTCAGTGTAGTAGTTTATCATTAACTTTTTTTAGTGAAGCAAGATAGTTTTTATTGAAAGAAATTTACTTGGATGTGAGGGGAACAAGAGTAATATGTGTTCAAGTAAGAATACAGGCTCTCCAGAGCAGAAAAAGCCTCGGAGAGAAATAGTTTCTTGTTCAAGAGAGAACATGGACTTGAATAAGCAAGCTATCATTTACTTTCTTTAACAAAAGCATCATAACTGTCATATATACCTTGATAACTGGCCTATGACCCAAGTTTTCCTTCTTATTGCATATCATGTTTATATCAGGGATGAATTATAACTTGCACTCAGTTAACCCAGTTTTGCTATTTCCCCTCCTGCCTACTCCAGACATCCCACAGGGTTCCATAGGGTCTCAGCACAGCCAGGAGTGAGCCCTAAAAGGAGCCATAAGAAGCCCTGGATACCACTAGATATGGATCTCTTCTAAAACAAAAACTAAAACAAGAAAATAATTTAATTATTTTATGTTTGCATTTTCCAAGGTTCATAAATATTTTCTAAGAATAGGCCCCGAAAGAAATAATGCTGTTTCAGATTGAAGTCTTTATGAATTTGAATTGTTGTGACCTTGGTGGAGATCAATTTTATCCTTTTTTTTTTTTTTTTGGAGCTCACTCTGGCTCTGTGCTCAGTGATTACACCTGGCAGAATTTGGGGAACCATAAATGCTGCCAGGGATCAAACCCAGGTGTATCTTGTACAAAGCAAGGTGCCTAACTCATTATACTATATCTTCAGCCTCTGGATGGAAACTAATTTAATTTCCTTCATATCAACAAAATAATTCACTTAATATATTCATACTCTCAAACCCTAATAGAGCTAATAGTGCTGCATTTTTAGCATTACATTTTATTATCTATTTGGGGACTAGAGAGATAGATAGTACAGTGGATTGCACATTTGTCTTGCATGTCACCAGTTCCTCAGGTTTTATCTGTAGCATCCCAGACAGTTCCCTAAGGCTACCCTGGAGTAATTCCTGAAAGCAAAACCAACAGAATGTGTCCTCAAAACAAATAATAAATAAATAGAATTTTGTGATCTATTTTTTTTGTGTGTGTGTGTGTGTGTGTGGTTTTTGGGTCACACCCAGCAGTGCTCAGGGGTTATTCCTGGCTCCAGGTTCAGAAATTGCTCCTGGCAGGCACGGGGGACAATATGGGAGGCCGGGATTCGAACCGATGACCTCCTGCATGAAAGGCAAATGCCTTACCTCCATGCTATCTCTCCGGCCCCCCCCGAATTTTGTGATCTATTTAAGGAAAAAAATCAAAAGTGGAAATAAATCCTCTCCAAAAAAAAAAAAAAAGATGAGTCTGTTTTTAAGTAGTGTACCAACTGGGAAAATATTAAGTTCTGCTTTTTTTGGTTTTTTTTTGGGGGGGGTTTCAGTTTTTGGGCCAGCCCCAGTGATGTTCGGAGTTACTTCTGGCAATGCTCTCAGAAATCGCTCTTAGCTTGGGAGACCATATGGGATGCCAGGGATCAAACCCAGGTCAGTCCTGGGTCAGCCGCGTGCAAGACAAATGCCCTACTGCTGAGCTAAAGCTCAGGCCCCAAGTTCTGCTTTTTAAACATCATTTTGTGAACTTTGCACAGCATAGAGAAGTGGTTAATTACGTGGTTTCAAAGTTTGAAGTTTTGTATAGTTTCCTGATTGCAAATTTCTTTTCTTCCACTCACTGACTTTGTAGTGTTAGACTGCCTTTGGATTCCTCTCTATTCTAATTTCCTCTCCATTAAAGAGAATATAATCATAGTCCTGCACCTGTTGGGATTGAGAAATATCTCAATAATTGTTAGTAATATTTTTTCCTCATGCATTAGGGAGTTCTTTTGAGGACAAGGTCTAACATTTCTTGTTATACCCAGAGAGTACAATGCCATTGCTTAATAATTGTTATATTTTATAATTATGAAATTCTTAGATCTGAGGAATGCCCTATAGCATGTTAGTTGGTTTTAAATAATGCATTTCCTATGGCATCATTTTACCAGAGTATAAAACATTTTTGCTAATGAGCAGGGAACTCTTTCTAATATTGGTCACAAATCTTTTTAGTTGTGGGAGTTGGTTAGCCATTAGGGAAGACACAGCTGCCAGTGTTCAGGGCTTAGGTTTAAAAATATAGTAATTCTAGGGCTGGAGCAGTGGCACAAGCGGTAGGGCATCTGCCTTGCACCCGCTAATCTAGGATGGACCACGGTTTGTTTCACGGGCGTCCCATATGGTCCCTCAAGCTAGGAGCGATTTCTGAGCACATAGCCAGGAGTAACCCCTGATCATCACTGGGTGTGGTCCTATTCATATATATATATGTTCATATATATATATTCATATATATTTATATATATATATAAATTCTTTCTACATAGTCTCAAAAGATGGGAATCTTTCTGAGAATATGAAATGAAGACCTATTTGCTGTCACCTAAAAATTTGCGATTTGATGGTCTATAAATATAAAATGAAGACTGAAGAAACCGTAATGATTAGAAGGACATAAATAGGTGGAGAAAGCATGAAGAGTAATAGTCATTGTTCATTCAATGTTACGCCTCTGCTTCATTTCGGAGCAAAGCCAAAATTGGTTCATATCTCATGGAACACCTCAACAGGAAAGATGTATTTTGTAAAAAGCAAAAATTATAATTGGGATGTAATAGAGAGAAGTAAAAATACTTTGTAAACTATAGAAGTGACCAATCTTAATCAGGAAACTAAAAGAACATTTCCCAAGGGAAGTGACTTTTTTTTTGGAAGTGACTTTTTAATTAAGCTAGAATAAATCCCTTTTTACTAAATGGTAGTGTGTATGTTTGTGTAGATCTGCATTTGTAGATAAAACTATATGTTGAACAATTTAGTAGAAAACTGTCTGGAAGGCAGAAGGAATACAGGATAAAGCAAAGTTTCAAGGAGCAACTTAAGGACATTATATTTGGGTTGCAAAGTCAGAAGAAGAAAAGCAGCCTGAGGTTGCTGTAGAGGTGAGCTGTAGAGCCTTTAGAATTAAAGTCTAGAAGGCAGGAGTAATAAATAGTACAGTAGGAAAGATTTGATCTTTAAAATAAGTAACTTGATTTATTACTTATGGTCTCCTAAGTATTATTTGGAGTGATCCCTGAGCCCAGAGCTAGGAGTAAATCCTGAGCACCAGAAAGTATAACCAAAAACACAAGCACACAAAAAAATTTTTATTAGACTTGAAACTGAGAACAAGGAAAGTTACTGAAAGTCTTTTATAGGAGTTTCAGGGTGCATTTTTCCCCCACAAATTATTTTTGCTGCTTCTGTAAAGAGCAAGCTAGAAAGTATCTAAAATAGCTGCAGAGGAACTAGATAAGAAGTTCCCATCAGTATCAAAGAGAGGAGAGACCATATATTTTTTGGACAGATTATTGCTAGCATTGAGAGATGGATTCTGTCTGGACAGTGAGACTAAGGGAAAAGGGGACCCAAATATAATCGCTCCCTTTCCCAAGTTTCTGATACAAAGTAAATTGTGAAATATGTATTCTGAAAGAAAAGCCAAGTTTGGAATAGGATTATAAAGAGCTCAATGCTCAGTATGAGATATTTGAACCACCCAAGTGGAAATTTCTAATTTTTACTTTAATATTTAAATTAATTTAATATTTTTAATTTTGGGGGCACCACACCCAGCGGCACTCAGGAGTTACTCCTGCTCTGCACTGAAATAGCTCCTGACAGGCTTGAGAGACCATATGGGATGCTGGGAATCAAACCCACATCCATCCCAGGTCAGCTACATGCAATGCAAAACTAACACCCTACTGCTGTGCTATCACTCCAGCTCCTAATTTAATAATTACTTTAAATTAAATACTTTAATATTCACAGTATTTAATAGTAACAGTAACCAAGAGGATACACAGTGAGAGAAGCGAGTATAAAATAGTAAGTATTTGTCTTTGCCATGTGATGATATGGTGATAAGGACAATATTGTAGGCCTGGATGAGCATACTTTGGTCACAATCCACAGTAAAGTATATTAAATAGGTCTAGAATAGCAAAACACCAACTGCAATTAAACTCCTGTTTTTTAAGAGGAGCAATGTAGTGCTCTAAATATGATTTACCAGTTAGGAGACACAAAACTACTACAAGGTTCTGAAACAAGTACATGCAGTAGCAAGCAATAGAAGCAATGTAGTGAAATATTTGGTAGAATTACAGAATACCTCACTGGGAAGGACTAACCCAAGGAAAATCAACTAAATGATAAGAATCAAGGTGCATCAGTTTTTCAAAAAAGGTCTTGTAATTAACTTGTGCCTATCTGTTTTTATAAATTGCTAGCATATCCCATCATTTTCTGTGTGCTAATATAACTTAAGATAGTTTAATAAATAATCTTATGGTTACAAAAAATGCAGCTTGTAATGCAATATTTCTTTCACTTTTTTTCAAGCATTTCACAATAAAATAAACCTGGGTCCTCAGTTCATTTGTCATTAGAAGTAAAAAATAACTGGACTTTAAGTACTATTAAAGCAAATGAAATGTACTCTATATTCTTGAAGAATCATAATCAAAACATCTAGCCTGGTAATAGGCAAAAATAAATTTAAATTAGAGAAACTGTAGTAAAATTAAAGTAAAGCAGTGCAAATAATTTTACATATCACCTATACAAGACAATCTGAAACCCTCACTATTAAAATGACCATGTAAGGTGGCAGAAAGAATAGAAAACTCTTTCAAAAAATCCACACTGCTCATTTGACTTTCTAATTTAGGTCAAATTGCATTGTAATTCAGATACTCAGGACATTGAAGAAACTGAAAAATATGTCATCAAGTTTCTTTTATAAGCCTTAAAAAATTCATGGATCTAGAAAGAAATAGTGAAGCATTTAAATAACTCTACCAGGGGATGAGAAGCAGGGTGGGTGGGGAGAAAGGCAAAGGAAGGAAGGAAGGAAGGAAGGAAGGAAGGAAGGAAGGAAGGAAGGAAGGAAGGAAGGAAGGAAGGAAAGAAGGAAGGAAGGAAGGAAGGGAGGAAGGAAGGAAGGAAGGAAGGAAGGAAGGGAGGAAGGAAGGAACGAAGGAAGGAAGGAAGGAAGGAAGGAAGGAAGGAAGGAGGGAGGGAGGGAGGGAGGGAAGGAGGGAGGGAGGGAGGGAGGGAGGAAGGAAGGAAGGAAGGAAGGAAGGAAGGAAGGAGGGAGGGAGGAAGGAAGGAAGAAGGAAGGAGGAAGAAAGGAAGGAAGGAGGGAGGAAGGAAGGAAGGAAGGAAGGAAGGAGGGAGGGAGGAAGGAAGGAAGGAGGGAGGAAGGAAGAAGGAAGGAAGGAAGGAAGGAAGGAAGGAAGGAAGGAAGGAAGGAAGGAAGGAAGGAAATTACTCAAAAAATTACTCTACAGATCCTGAGAAGATAGTGCAGAGGTTAAAGTCTTTTTTTTTTTTTTTTTTTTGAGGTTAAAGTCTTGAATGTAGCTGTGGCAAAGACAAAGTTCGAGAACTTTTTCTACATATGGTCTCCTGAGCCCCACCCCAGGAGTGGCCCTTGAGACTGCTGGATGTGACCCTGTAAAAATTATGGAGTGAAGAGTTAATGTGGGCAGAGTGAGGAGTTAATGTGCTTATCTTGCACAAGGCCAGCTCCAGTCTGGTCTCAAGAATAACAAATATTCCCTAGAGCATTGCCAGGAGTCCTGTGCACAGAACCAGGAGTAAACCATCAGATGTGTCCCTTCTCCTCACATTTTTACACAAAAATTAGAGACAAATTCATTTTATATCAGCATCTTTAAAGAATTCATGTGAAAAAACTTCCAAGTTCTTAAATATACCACTTAAAGTTTTCCTCCATTCCATTTTGTTTGGTTCAAATGGGTTTTGTCCTGACTAGCCTACTTAAAATTATTTTCTTTCCCTGACTGACATACCCAATCTTCTTCCTCTGTTCTTCTTTCTCCTACAAAAATTTTTACATTTTAATAATCAAATTATTTATTTTTAAAAAGTGGTTTTGTCAAGCTGTATCCCTCTCCCCTTCAAAAAAAAAATCTCTACATTGGCAGAGCTTTTGTTTTGCTCATAGGTGTATGCCAGATACCTAGGATATATATATGAGAATTAATGTTGTGAGTATGTGAGTGAATTTCTAGTAAGTATTTAAAAGGAAACATTTCTTAACTTAAGTTACAATAAAAAAGTTAGATGTAACGAATTATTTATTTATTTATTTTGTTTTTTGGGTCACATCCGGCAGTGCTCAGAAATCACTCCTGGCAGGCTCGGGGGACCATCTGGGGTGATGGGATTCAAACCACAGTCCTTCTGCATGCAAGGCAAACACCTTACTTCCATACTATCTCTCCGGCCCTAGATGTAACCAATTATATAGGGTTCTATTAGCTCCATGTTATTTTAAGTGAATTCACCTTGTAAAATAATTTAAACCTCTAAAAAATAAGTGAGTAAACATCAGCTCTTTGAACTAAGTTGACCTTGTTTCATGGAGATAGTTCATTTATGATTATGAATGTTCAAAGTCAATGAATCATAAAATAATTTAAAGTATAAAAAGGAAATGACCTTTCGATGAGCTCTGCAAATTCAAAGCCCATGTAGGGCAATGTTGTTATTATGCGAGAAATTCTTACGTGCTGAAGCGTAAGGGCAAAAGGTTTGACTATAAAGTATGAGAATGATTAAATGAACATGTGCTAGGATTGATACAATAAAGTAAGTATTAAACTTTATAGGAATTCCCCTTTAGGTATTCATGCTCTTCAGAACAAGTTTACTAATACTACAAGAAATGTGGCTGATTTATATATCCTATTTCATTTGTCACTGAAATATCTCTTAAGTGACTCATACTAACACTATTAAGAATAATAGGGCCACAAAAGCTCACATTCAGATTTTATATATACATATACTAAGATAAGTGCTCTATGTTCTCTGTATATAGAGAAATTGACATTTTACAAGCAAGAATTTCAGTTGCAGCAAGACTATATGGTTTGTCCTATGTCAAATGACCAGAATTTCAAATCTTTTCAGTGTTAAAGTCCATGTTGCAATGCTAGGTTATCTCTTGTTTCTGAAACTTAATTTTTCGTAAAATACATTATATACTATCATTTTTTTTGTTTTTTTTGTTTGTTTTGGGGCCATACACGGCCTTGCTCAGAAGATACTCCTGGCTCTGTGCTCAGAAATCACTCCTGGCAGACTTGGTGGACTGTATGGGATGCCTAGAATAAAACCCGGGTCTGTCCCTGTCAGCGACATACAAGACAAATACCCTACTACTCCAGCCCTATATACTATTATTGAGAACATTCAAAGAAATTTCTGTAGACAATGAAAAAATTTTTATTGCTATCAAATAAAACACCAGTGAACATCTTTGTACCTGATGTCTTATCTGTACTTTAAATTATTTCTCAGGATAAATTCCCTAAAATTAATGAATGAGTTAAATATTTTAAAGTATATATTACCTAATTTCCCTTTTTGTTTTAATCTTCATTTTCCTTCATTCCTGTGAACACTTGATAGTTTCCATTTAATCATGTATTGGGGTTAGTATTTGGAGTTATTAGTTTGAATACTTTATTATATCTTTCTTTTTCTTTTTTGGACCTCTCTCAGCAGTGCTTACTCAGATAAGCCAGGCTTACTCCTGGCTCTTTGCTCATGGCTTACTCCTGGAGGTGCCCAGTGAACCACAGTGGGTGCTGGAAAATGAACCTTGATCTGCCATATACAAGACAAGTGCTCTGTGCTCTGTGCTATCACTTTGAACAATATTATAAATATGTTTTTATTCACAAGTAAACTATTGCTTTTTGTGTGTATGAGTGAATTGCCTATTTTTGTTTTTTACCACTTCTATTAGAATATTTGAATTTTCTTATCCATTTATGTGAGCTCTTTAAATATTAAGGATATTAACCCATTGGTATATTTGTAATCATTTTGTAATCATTGTAGTTGTTGCCTTCAAATTTGAAGTTTTTCAAAAAAGTTTTAATTTCTTTTTAGCTTTACCTAAAACAATTATTTGTATTTGTTTTATATAGCAATTTACTTTTTTAAAATTTGTTGTTGTTTTTGTTTTTGGGCCATACCCAGCGATACTCAGCGGTTACTCCTGGCTATGTGCTCAGAAATTGCTGAGCTTTGGGGGACCATATGTGATGCCGGGAATTGAACCTGGGTCCATCCCAGGTTGGCTGTATGCCAGGCAAATACCCTACCGCTATGCTATTGTTCCAGCCCTTATATCACTATTTACACTTTAAAATTTCAACACTTTTATCTTCATTTTTATTCTTATATTTGTATTTTATTGACCATCTTTGCAGAAATATGTGATAATAGCATTATTTATTCAATACCTAACACTGAATATCTTGCCTGAATTACTTTTTGAAAATTACTTTGATAGGGCCATACCCAACAGTGGATGTGGAAGCATCAGTCCACTTGTAGAGATGCTCAGACTGGATGTTGTTTGTTGATGGTTTGATTCGGTCTTGGGCTGGAGGTGATCTGCTCTGGCTCAGCAAAGCTTGAGAATAATTAAGGATACACTCATTTGTGCTGGTGGCACAATACTGTGCCAAGGATTTAACTCAGGGCCTCTTATATGCTGGGGATATACTCTGCCACTTGAGCCATATTCCCACTTCCCCGAATAACTGCTTATGAAAACCTTAGATAGGATCTGTTATTCTCTCCATTTTATTTATTTACCTAACGTTTTTTTTATTGTCTCCATTTTATGAATGAAATGCAGAAGTCTAGGTTTTAAGGAGGTTGAGTAACTTGTCCAAAGCCACTGAACTGGTTAGGAAGGAATAATGCTGGAAGCTGGAATTCAAACTGCTGCACCATACTTCTTTCTTATCTTCCTTGATCTAATTCCATTATCCTCTCTGCTATACTAAAGTCCTTTAAAAGTCTTTTTGCAACTTACTCAGAGGGACAATATTTTTTTTTATAGAATTGTAAGGAAGCTAACTTGTGATTGTATTTGGGTCTCGTATCTGAAAGGCCATGCAAAGCAATAAGCTTTGTATTACAGATCTTTAATAGGCAACAGTCAAGCAAGTATTGACTACTGAAGCTGACTGCTCAGGGCTGTTCTCCAAGGAAGGAGAGCAACCCCCACCTTGAGTAAGGGGCTTCCTTTTATGCTCTAAAACTGCAACTTATAATTTCCTTATGCCCCTTTACAATACTTGGCTAGATCTACCTTGGGGGGTGGTATATTGTCCACATATTCTCAAGAACTGTCAGACCACCAGTTTCCTCCTTCCTTCCTTTTGATGGATTGTCACTTTGTTGAAATTAGGATAGGGGAGGGTATCATGACATGTTTGGGGGTAACTGAGAGGTGATCCAGTGTGTGTATATATATATATATTTTTTTAATTTTTTTTTGGTTTTTGGGTCTCACCCAGCAGTGCTCAGAGGTTACTCCTGGCTCCATGCTCAGAAATTGCTCCTGGCAAGCAAGGGGGACCATATGGGATGCCGGGATTCGAATCGATGACCTTCTGCATGAAAGGCAAACACCTTACCTCCATGCTATCTCTTCGGCCCCTGGTGTGTATATCTTAAGATGGAGGAAGTTATGCTGAGTCTTAATTCAGGGTGGTCTTACATTCTTCCCTTTTCTTGTTCCTAATCAAATTCTTGATTCATCTTCTACATATAAGAGGACCATACTGGGTGTACTATCATTTTTATGTCCCCAATTCTTTGCTGTTTGAATGTTTCTAGAGTATTTATAATACAAGGTCCAACCAGAAAAGCAAGTGCTACAAATATTAGTAGTCCTATAATGGAAGCTATTAAAGTAGTCATCCAAGGTAACATGTGCACATTCTTTAGGCTGAGGGAGACAAGTCAACATTCCTTCCTTATTTGAAGCAAAGCAGATGTGCAGAAGATGGCAGTTAGAACATCCCGACAAGCTTGTAACATACATCTTCTACTTTGGCTATCTAGTTTCTGGTGGCTCTAATTTTGGCTACCCAGCCAGGAATGTCCCACTTCCTCTGTTCCCCTTGGTCTTGGAGTCATTTTCTCAACTGAGCTAACCCACTCCTGACTGTTTCTGAATTATCAGAATCACAGAATCACAGTCCCTTTCCCACCTGTTCTCCCAGTCAAGGAGACAGACAAGTTTTGGTTTCTGAGGACAACATACACATTGCAGTTACAAGTGAATTAATATTTAAAAAATTCTTAATCAACCAAACATAAGGCATTCTAAACCCAACCTTTTCCTGCCATTTCCAGTTTTACAGCTAGTAATAGTATTGTAAGAAGTGAGCAGAAAAGGACAACAATAATAGCAATAGAAGTTAACAATTAATCTACATATTACTAAGTACAGAGTTTAAGGTCTTCAGTCCTTACTGACTCTTCAGTGGTATGGTCAGCGTCAGGGTGATTACTGTGCTTAATATCCAGTGCTGGGGCCAGTTTGGGTTTCTGCATAGCTGACCAGGATGGGCCCTTGTCATTTAGTGTTGCTTTCTTCAGGTAGATTCGGGACATTATGTTTCCAACCTGGGGGTGAGTAGGATGATGGGGTATGGACCAGTCCAAGGAGGTGCTAACCCCCATCTGTGCCATGTTTGAGGTCCTATGATCCCTCTTGCCCTTACTTGTCTGGCAGCTTTTCTGATGACTTTCTTGTTACACATTTTCCTTAGAGATATCACCATCTTAGAAGCCACTAAGGGAAGTGTTGGTAAAGCTCCATCTTCTATAACTTCTTTAGGCTGGCAAAAGGACTGTAGGCTTTCCCTTCAAAATGGTGGACTCTCTACCTTAGTTCTTTTTTTTTTTTTTTAACTTTATTTTATTGACTGACTGACTGGTTTCTGAGTCACACCCAGTGGAACTCAGGGGTCACTCTTGGCTCTGCACTCAGAAATTACCTCTGGCAGGCTGGGGAAGCATAGGGGATGCTGGGAATTGAACCAGGTCCCTCCCCCATCTGCCACATACAAGGCAAATGCCCCTACTACTGTGCTATCTCTCTGGCCCCTACCTTAGTTCTTAATGGAGGTCCAGGCAATTGACTGGTTTGGGTTTGAAGTTGTCAACATCTGAAAAAGATTAGTTCAATTAGACAGAGGAATATCATTTAAAACTATAGGACCCTGGAGCAGTAATTGGTCCTCTTTATCCTTGAAAGGACAGAACAGTTTAGCCACTCTCTCTAGGATGGTGACACAGGAGTTAAAGCAACAGAGTCCAAATAATCATAGCACTAAACTTTCCTTGAGCATTTCATGCTGCCGTCCCTACTTCTGAAAAGCTCCTTGATACCGGACAGGTGGGTCCAGGAGAGGAGGGTTAGGAGGTGGTTCCAGGAGAGGAGGGCTAGGACTCCAACTAGTTTCAGTAACAGCACATAATTACTTCCCCTACTGTCCTGCCCAACCTAAGTTCTCCCAGGTAAAGTTCTGACTTCTAATATCCTAGTCAAACTAGTGATAGCATGTATAGCTTTAAGTTCCTTCATGACCAGTCTATTACAATTAGTAAATCCACTTTCAAATAGATTATTCAAGGGAGTGCCTTTAAGTTAAGACCATTAGAATGCATTTAATTCAGTACATTGCAGAAAAACAAGTCTTTCCCTCCACCTTTACTTTAGATCTTGCCAGGCTTGTTTCTTTGCACTAACATGGCAAGACTCCATTTGGGTTATCCCATTATTTTACTGAGAATTTCTGGAGATTAGTCAAGAACAGAGCAGAAGTTCTACATCAATAAAGGCATTAATTCATTCTACCTGCCATGTCAGGGTTACCCAGGCTTGGCCAGTGTGAAGATGCGAAGATCAGGTTAGCATGATTTGTTGGCATGGTCTTGGGCCTCTCATCTTCTGTATGAGGCTCCTGGAAGAAAGGAGTCTATCTCCTCCCTCTCCAGGGTTGGGAGATATTCTGGTATTCAGGACTTTTCTTGATGCTGAGAGCAGGACCCAGTTTGTGGTCAGTCCTTGCAGATATGGACATTCTTAGATGATTTCTAATTTACTTAGGCCAGTCTGCCTCTTGGGTCTCCCTGAAATTAGCAGAGTAATTGTAACAGTAACTGTTATTACTGGGCCTGCTCCTGTCATTTAACCTCATCACCTTTTTCCTGGAAGAGGGCTTTGGGGACCCCTACCTGACCTTTGAGATTTCCTGTTTGCATGAGGAGTAACCCCTACTATAAAGAAGAAAACTATCTTTTTATGTAAACAAACATTGCCATGAAGCATCAAAAACATACTGAATGTGCTGAAAAGAGAAAGAACAATGATATAAACACATAATTTTAAAACCTTGATTTCTTATAATTTCCAAAGGTCCCATTTTCTATGAGCACTAGAACATGAATCTAGAGCATCTAAGCTTCTTTCTATTAGAATAACTCTGCAGATATACAACACATGTCTATACTTCTTTTTCCAATCCCATTCTTTCTTCATCCTCCACTTGGTGCCACACACAGGAGCACCCATCACTGAGCACAGGACAGGGGCTTTCTTAGATCTTTGCTATAACTTCTTTCTAGTTGGCAACCAAGAAACCAGGGCCTTGCTCCTGGAATGGAAACTTGAAACTTCCCTCAAGTTGGGGGTTGCCCTCCTCCTCTAGGGAACTGCCTTGACTGGTCAGCTTTGGGACTTAATGCTTGCTCAACTTATATTTAATAAAAATCTTTAATACAGAGTTCATTGCTTTGTGTAGTCTTTCAGATACCAGATCCTAACAATAGCAAATGGTAGTAGTAAACACAGACTGAAACTACAACCACAGTTAAATGCTAAAATACACTATGTTTTTAATAACTAGAATTAACATAAAATTTCTGAAATCCCTTGGTAAAAATTGATGGTAACTGATATGACAACTAAAAATTTAAATATTACATACTTTAAATACTATTCTTTATACCCTGTGCTGGAGAAATAATACAGTGAGTAGGCTCATGCTTTGCATGCAGCAGACCTGGTTTCGTTCCTCAGGATTTCATACGGTCCTGGAGCATCACTAGGAGTGATTCCTAAGTGCTGAGCCAGGAGTACCCATTGAGCATCGTAGGGTATGGCCCCAACTGAAATAATAAATAAAAATTCATTATTACTATGAAATACCCATTTAGATGGGTGTAGAAAAAAAAAAGCCAAACACAAAAATTTCACCTGATTTTTTTTTCTTTTCTCTCTTTTTTTTTTTTTTTAACCTACCCCTCCACCCACCGCACCTGATTTTTTTTAAGCTGGTGCTACGAGCAAAGGAAGTTTAACTCCTCTTAATTGTGGCTGTTCCCTTTATCGTGTGGTTTCAGTCAACCGGGGTCAGACACAGACCAAAAATAACATGCACATGATATTTTAAGGGGAAGATAGGAGGAGGGGCTAGATGAAGGGTGAGAAAGGAACTGGTAAAAGACAGATACAATATTTACGTAATTGTTTTACAAAATTGTATAAGAAAATTGTAAATGGCCATAAGCATTCCATTTATCACTAGTTTTTTACCGTTAATCTCATGATTAAACACGCTCATAAGCCATATGAATAAGAGAAAAATAATTAGTAGTGTTGCGGCACTATCCTGTACTCCACTGCTATCTTCCAATCAATCTATCCACCTCTTCAAGAGACTTCTTGAGGACTTGTGGAGACTTGTCTCTTTAAATGCGGAGTCCCGAAGGATGATTCACTCAGCTCCTGACCTTTCTTCACAACAAACTCTCTCCTGCTGGGGGCAAAAGAAGCCGGGACTTTCATCCAGGAAATCCGAACCTGTTTCCTAACGTCGAGAGGCAAGGGCCCGGGAGCGGCGGTGCCCGGAGCAGAGCTGATTGGCCTGGAGGGAGAGTTCCCGGGTGTGACGCCCACCCACTCCCAGCTCGCAGGCCCAGGAAGCGGCGCTCATTCGAACAGCGGCTCCTGCCGGCGCCCGGAGCTCGAGGCGGCTGCTCGCATCCCTCGGGGCTTTCCGCTGAGCTCACAATCTCTTCCAAGATCCACAGCTTCGCCGACATTCCGAGGGAACGCCAGAGGTAGGGGCTCTCGAGGGGGCCGGTTGGCAGGAAGGGTCGGGCTCGCTCCAGTTTCCTGAGTTTGGTCTCCGTGGGAGAAAGGTTGGCGGGGACGGGTGGGGGCATTCCGATTCCCCAAAAGAGGTGAGCCCAGGTCACTCGGGACACCCTGACCTTTGGCGCCAGCCTGGGACCAGGCTGCCCAGAGCGGTTGTAGCCAGTGCAAACCTGGAAGCTGGCTTCCGAACCCCGGGGAGCATCGCCCGCTGCTGGGAGCGCCGTCCCGGGTCGCCGTCCGTGGCGGGCCAAGTTTGCATCACTTGTGCGTGCGATTGAATCTTTGGCCCGCGGCTGGGGCACATCCGCTTGGGTGGATCGCTTCGTACTCACCTCCTGCGGGTCCAGCCTTTGCTTCATCTTCTTTGGCTGTGGTTTTTCCTCAGGTTTTAACGATGGAGCTCGAAGGAGCAGACGGTATTGAACAAGACCCGGAGAAGAACTTGAAAAAGGACAAACTAAGGTAGCCGCCCTTGCTTGTTTGAGTTTCCTAGTTTTCCACTGAAACGGTCGGGTACGATTTGTTACTAGCCCCGGCCTCTGAAATGGATGCAATCGAGGCTATCTCTGGTTTTAATCCTTTGTAAACACAAGGTGTTGAAACTGGTGAAGTTTTCAGGTTGCTCTGAGCACAGCGTGTGCATCCTTCCTCCAAAGAAGTCTTGGTGGGCTTCTTGCCCAGCTGCCTGCCCCACACTGGGCACGGCCACATCCTTTTTTGTTGTGTCACCTTTTTTTGCTGTATAAACGAAAGTTTGAGCACCCTGGTGTCTCAGCCCAGTGTTTGCTCTTTCTTCTTGGTGATGGATAATCTCTGGCTTCTGGTCAAACGGCCACAGAAATATTGTGTGTCTATGGCATGGGACAGAAGACCCAAGCCAGACCTTAGGTGTACCAACATTTTTTTTAACTCATGAGTGTCTGACCTTTGTTGAAGAAATTCTGAAATGACAAAGGCTGCAGAACCAAAGAGTATGGTGTGAAATTCCTCTGATTATATATAGAATGGTTTAAATGCAACACCTAAGGAAAGGAATTATTTTAAGTACATGTTGGTTATGGTACAGGAAAATGTAAACTTGGCTCCAAAGATTTATTGTTACTAGTAAGTGATAAATGTACTAATTGTAATTTACTAATTACCAAATTACTATGTAATTTATTATTTGTAACATAGTGTATTTATTAATGAACTAGAATCCAATCTTTCAGTAGAAGGAAAAAGAAACAAATGTAAATGAATGTTACATAAGATTTCTAAATGTATTAAATTAAAAAATGGGAACTTCAATCTGAAATTCTGATTTATTATCCCCCCCGAAGTACAACTTTTGTCCACTGAAAGGAAGCGTAGTACTGAGCATACTTTAATTCAGATTTTGGCTTTATAATACCATTCTCATTAAAAGAATTTATTCCTCATAGAGTAATAATGCTAATTCCAATTTATCCTGGGACCACGAAAATACAAAATACAAAGGCATACTAGAATATCTTCTGGTACCCACTCCCATACCCAAAAGAAGTGGCATTTATTGGAATTTTCCAAAAGGTTATAAGAGTTGCTTCCAATGTACAAGTCTGGGCCAATTTGAGCCTCAAAGAAGAGTAAGTGTACTTTTTGAAGTACTGAATACAAAATTATCGATATGTCCTCAGTTAAATTCAAGAGACTTAGGAGAATCAAAAGGATGAAGAGAAGTAGAGAGAATAAGGGCCATTTCAAGTTTTGTAATCTGCTTTGTTAAAATTGATCAGATGCAGGGGTCTCAAACTCGCTTCCCGTGGGCCGCAAATGGCCCTCCTACAACATTTTGTGGCCCTGCCCTAGAGGAATCTTTTTTGTTTTGTTTTGTTTTGTTTTAGTTGTTTGGGTCACACCCCCCAATGTTCAAGGCTTACTACAGACTGTGCACTCAAGGATCACCGGACTTTGCTTTTTGCGGCCCGTAGGTAAATTGAGTTTGAGACCCTTGACTGCCATTCAGGAAAATAATTGTTCTTTAGAATTATCTATATCATACTAGTTGGAAAAAAATTTTTTTCCAACAAAGTGATTTTTCTTTGATACTTCATGGCAGGCAGTATCTTAAGACAATCTAGGTTCTTGACTGATTATTGTCCTTAGAAATTACAGTGTGAGTTACATATCTGTTTTAGTTTTCTAGTAGCATTTTAAAAAGGTAAGATGAATAATTAAATAGGCTATGAAAATATATTATATGGTATATAGTCGACCCAAAATATCATTTGGTATGTAATTACATTTGTAATGAAATAGTCTACATTCACTTTTTATACTTCAAATGTGCTCTGTATTTTTTTTTATACTTTGAACATACCTTAGTTTGCTTTTATTTTGAAGTAGACATACAGTTTGTGAGATATTTTGTTTGTTTCCTTCAAAAAAATCAACAGGGCTGTTTTCTAGATTTATAAAAGAGACTTAGAGGCATAAAAGTACTGTTTGAATTTTGATTGGCATTTTTCTGAGAAAGAAAATCAATGGAATTTTTAAAATAAATGTATAGATTAGAAAGGAGACCGCAAAATAGCTATTAATTATCTTAGCTGTGACAATGGTAGAAAAACATGTAAAGTGCCATGATATCTGCAGTTATGTTCAAATCATTCAACAAAATCTTAACAGTAACAATATATATTTACTTATAAAGAATATATGTTCAAAAGGTTTATTGTTGCATCTAAGTGAATTTTTATAAATGTGCTCATTAGAGTCTTTCAATTGATATATTTAATTGAAAGTTTTCTTAGTAAAAAATTCTTCATATTAAGAATAAGAAAACTCATTAGAGTATAAGATATTTTCTTTTTGGTTGTGAACTATTTATTCCAAAAACTTTGTACCTGGAATTACTTAAGACATTTAGGAGTGAATTTAGAATATACCCTTAAGGAATATTGGAGTTGAAAGCACTGGGATTATGTGGATGAATTGACTTTTTTTTTGTAGCTGTAGTTGTTTTCTAATTACCAATTTTTCTAAGTTACTCAACTGTGCTAATAATCATTGATTTTAATCTTTTGTATTGTTTTGTTTTGTTTTGAGGCTACACCCAGTGGTGCCACTGGAGTTACTCCAGGCTCAGAGATCACTCCTGGCAGTGCTTGAAGGACTGTATAGGATGCTGGGCATCAGTCCCCTCTGAGCCATGTGCACGGCAAGCACTCCACTTGTACAATCACTCCAGCCCTGATTTTAATCTTTTCTCAATGAAAGCCTGTAATAGAACTTGAAATTATAAAGAAGACTGTGGGTATTGTTTGAATAATAATACCATTTAGAGTACCTGTGTTCCTAATAAATACAGTATTTGTCAAAAATATTTTGAGAGCAGCATGACTTTTGTTAGTTTAAAGTGCATTGTAGGGAGGCTCTCAAAAGTCTGAGGTTGTACCAAATTTTGGATAGCTCTTCAGTTTAAGTCTTGGGCTTGAATGAGTTAGTTAAATTGTTTGCAATTTTCATGTGTCTAAAAAAAATGTCCTTGCCTTCCAGAGATTCTGATAGGATTCATGATATCCTATAATAATATATATTAACTTAACTAGCATCTGGGTGTGTTAGTGTGTTAGAGAACAGTGTACTCCAGAGTTGCAGCCTGACACAAGACATGTGAGACTCTGTTCTGCTAGATAGTCATCTTTCTTGGGGATTGTATCTTTGGAATATTTAAATGGGATGTAAAAATGTACCCCTGCTGCAGGAATGCAAGGGCAAGGTAGAGGCCCTTTTAAGGTCTCCTCTCTGAACATCTTTAGCTGTAAAAAGATATCAGATCCCAAACATAGTAGGAGCTGTCCACAACAAGGGCTCTTAATTGTCACAAGGTTGCCTGCCTTTGTCCTCTGATGAGCTCTCTTTGTTATTTAATTGTGAACTAATGCATCTGTGGGCACCAATGAGATATTTGTGTTGCTAAGCCTGTAGAACTCTTTATAAAACCTGTGCTTCATCAGTTCTGGGTCAGCAGACCATCCTACTTCATCAGGAGATTGTCACCCCCTGGTCCCCAGGTAATAATAAAATCCTGATGGTATTTGCATCACCAATTGACAGTCTCTGTCTCTCTGGGTTTTGGGATGATGGGCAGTCTGAAAGCTTTTCTAACTCTTAACAGGTGTAGAATGATACAAATTCTCCAGAATAGCAGCAATTTTAGGAAATGACAAAGTAAAATAGAAATTGTATAAATTAACTCACTTATCTAATGCTATTTTTTCCTACTCTGATTTCAGAGATTCTAAAATTATGCATATTGTGAAACACACTCCAAGGAAATATATTTATGAACTTTGTGGGTTTTTTTTGTTTTGTTCCTTTTTGTTTGTTTTGGTCACACCTGCTGGTGCTGGGGGTTAGTTACTCTTGGCTCTGCACTCAGAAATTCCAACTGGCAGGCACGGGGGACCATATGGGATGATGGGATTTGTCTTGGATCGGCTTCATGCAAGGCAAACAAACATCTCTTAAACTTAGAAATTTTCCCCCCTGAAAAGTCTTTTCAGTTCTGGCCTCTCATTGGATAAAGAACAGAGACAAAGATAAATTTACATTTTTGAACTTGGAAAAACTGTGTAAGAATAATGTTGTTATTATTTCTGAAAGTCAGTTATTTGTACTAAAATGTAGGTGCAAGATTATTTATGATTTGGTTTCCTGTCCTAGGTTGCAGTTAAAAAAAATTGACAACCAGTTACAGAGTTCAGGTCACTTGGCTATAAGCTAAATATAACAATTGACCCCGTGCCTAAGGACAACATTTTTACAGTCATCAAACATAGTTGTTGTTTTTTTTAATTTAATTTTTTCCATCTCAGGCTCCAGACATCCTTTCAGTATTAGATTTGTTCAGAGAGTAATTTAATTACTTTTCTTTTTCGTTGAGTTTACACTGAGCATCTTACTATTATAACTCCCTATTACAAGTAATGGTAGCTATATAGAATATTTATTGCTAGAATTACTTAGATGATAATTAAGGATATCAATATTGGATCATAAAAATAGGAAGCTCTCTTTTGTTATTATATTTTGTAACTGCTAAATTTGTATGCTTTTCTGTGAATTCATAAAAGAAAATTAGAAAATATCTAAAATACGATGTAGGAAATATTATGAACATCTCAACTGCAGATGATACTTGTATATATATACATTAAAATATTATGAATGAGATCATGCTATTAACCTTATTAACCTACTTCTTTGCAGAATTATTATAATTATATTACTCTATTATTCAATTAAAGATTTAAATTGATAGTTCAAAACTTTATGTAATTTCTAAAGTTTTGTGTACTTAAATTTCCATGTTTTTCAGTAAAAAAAAGGAGAAGAAGGAAAAGAGATCAACTGTTGGTATATTTACAATGGTGAGTTTCAATTTATTCATTGTTCAGAATACTTCATAAATTTAACTTTGTTTTAATCATACTTGGAATTAGGGATTTTATAGGTGTAATTAGTTGGAGTTAACTCTATCTCAATTTTTTCTTTCTTTTTTTTTTGGTGACTTCTGACAGTTCTGTGCACTAGCACCTGGGCACTATGTCGTACCTCTCTTAGGTAGCATTCAAAAGAGGAACTTTCCTTCCTACAAAGCTTCTATTCTAACTCTCTTTCAAGCTCTCCCTCTGAAAAATTAGTGCAGAATAAAATGAACCATGAATTCTGTGAAAGAGTACTGAACTAGTTAAGTCTGGCACAGTCAAGTTAACATCAATTCATTTCAGACATATATATTTTTTTTTGGGGGGGGGGGTTGGGTCACACCAGCTGTGCTCAGGGCTTACTCCTGGCTTTACGTTCAGAAATCGCCTTTGGCAGGCTCAGGGGACCACATAGGATACCGGAATTCGAACCACCATTTCAGACATTTTTAAGAGTGTGTGTGTAGGGGGTGGAGCAGGAATTATTAGGAGATGTGCCTATACATATTTGGGCCATTCTCAGAGAAACTTGAGTGACAAGTAATATTTTGTTTGTTTTAGATTTAATTCTGAGGGTTCTGTATTGAAAGATTATATTAATATGGACTCTTTTCATGATTTTACTTGAATTTTGCCTATACCAATAGGCATTTGGAATTGTATTTTCATTTTACTTTTTTTGGTTTGTTTTGGGCCACACCCAGTGGTGCTAATGGGCTTTTCCTGACTTTGTGCTCAGAAGTGACATCTAGCAATGCTCAAGGGATCATATCTGGTACCAAGGATTTCAAACTAGTCAGCAGAATGAAAGGCAAGTTCCTTAACCCCCATACCATCTCTCTGGCCCTAGACCTGAAATTTCAGGATTAACATATATAACATTATATATTAGTGATGTTTGAAGCACTTCATAAGAATGTTTATTACATAAACTCCCCTTTCTGATAGAGGCTATTATTTTTGTTTTACAGTGAAAAAAAATGTTGAGGGAGTTGTGGTGTTGGAATGTTGTATTCATGAAACTCATTGACAGTAGTATAAAATTGTCTCAGTGAATTAAAACAAGCAAACAAACAAACCTATGAAGCAAATAACTGTTGCAGAACTGATTGATAAGAATATTTGGGAGTGTTTTTTTTGTTTCGTTTTGTTAAGGCTATACATGGCAGTATTTTGGGGGCTATTCCTGGAAGTGCTTAAGGAAGCCTATGATGGGTGCTAGGAATCAAGTCCAGAACCTCACATGTAAATTTTTAGTCCTTTGAGCTTTTCCCTGACCCCAATTAAAGAATTTGCCTAGAGAATAGAATTAAGTCAGTTTCCTTTTTACCCTTTACAGAAAATCAGTAACTATATATAAAATAAAGAATAATTGAAACTTATTACTAAAAATCTCTTTTCTTCAACTACTTATCTTATTTCCTTTTTCTTCTGGTTTAAAAAAAATCTTTGGAGACAAATTTTGATTTTCTACCTAAATCTGTGTTCTTTGAATTGTTATTCTTTTATCCCAATGTGTTTTGCCTTTAAAAGTGATGAAAAACAGTTAAGGATATGCAACAGGGTTAGGGCTCAGATCTAGAAGTACCTGTTTAAAACAGAATGCTCAGAAAGTGTGGTGTACAAGGAATATACTCTTAAGTCTATTTTCAAGTGCTAGACTTTTTATGTATTTTTCCCAGTGTTTTATTGAAATCTTGATGTTAACTTGTTTGTGAAACATAAACAAATTCATTTAATAAGATTCATAGTAAAACATGTTGATGTGAGTATCTGACATTGCTTATTAATAGTCTGTTCTTAACTGAGCCAAAAACTCAGGAATGTGAGAATTGAAGATTTATCTGAAGATTTACAAGATTCAGATTATTGTCACATTGACAGCAAAAACATTTTACAAAAGGATATAGCACAGAAACACGGTGGGAAAAGGCACAGAGGAAAAAGGTACAAGAGAAACCAGGCAGAAGCTTAGTAAGTGGATTTGCATCTGATTTACTAGTAGTACAGGGTTGTGAAAGTGCCTGTGAAATGTTCTCTAATAGAGAAAACTGTTAGGACTAGGAACTTTACTGAGAACTAATCACCTAGGCTCAGCATATACCAAAAATTCTAGAAAAAAATGTAAATCTGGCTTTTTTTTTATTAGAGTACTAATAACTTCCCTTCCAATTTCAGTTTGAGAACCCTGTCATTAGCAAACTTTGAAAGTAGGTCTTTCTCAAAAGTGACTTCTGATGCTATCTTCCACACATCATCCCTTATTTCACTTATTTCTATTCTAAGACTTTTTTTTTAGCAGCTTTAAGAAAGTAATTAAAAAGATTTGAATTTACCCACTTGCCCTTATTTATATCAAGACTTATTTCAACATTTAGAGATTCAAAATATCAAAATATCAAATATCAAAATATCCACTATCTAAAAAGTGGGAGACTGAGAAGTAAGGCACAGAGAACAGCCGGGCTGAAGTTCCTCCACAGACTTCTATTGAAGATTCAACTCTGAATTATCTGATTTATCTATTTTATTGAAATGCTGATTTGTTAAAAATGAATAATAGCAGAATCTAGGTGCTGGCATTTATTAAGCACTTGTGTATTTTATCTACCTTGATCTTCACAGTATCCCTTTATTGTGGGGACGTGTTTCTTATACTCCCAATGAAGAAGCATGCTTGGAACAGTTTAGAACTGTATTTAAAGTCCCAGAGCCACAAAGGCACAAATGAACTGAACATGGGCTTTGCCTAGTTTCCTCCTGCTTTTCCTAGACTGCAGGTGGTTAAACATTTATCTGCCTGGAATTAATTTGTTGATGCTGATATGACCACTGAAGACTTTACTACCTTGGCTCAGAGTCTCTCCCTTTCTATCCTGGTGCTCCTATTATCTTAGATTACTTTTATGGTTTTTTTATAGTTGTCTGTTCTTTGACCTTCATAGCTGCAATAATCTTTACCTTTCCTTCACTCCAATTATTCATGGACACACATCCTAGAGAGATACTAGTATGTGAAACTTCTTCAAATGTACTGCAGAAGTACTTTGGAAGCCAGCCATTTCCTCTCTTTAATTTGTTCACTATACTCTATGGATTTTTAGTTTCTGTACTTATTGATTTCCCATTAGCTTCTTCCTATTTTTACAACAGAGGAAAAGTTCTTACACTTAATCACACATAGTTCTTTGACTCCTGTTCCTCAGCCTTCTCAGAATGTTACATATGTTTCTTTTTCTTTTCTATAAACTATCCCTCTCAACTATGTCTTCCCATTGGTATCAGAATCTCTTAATTTCACAAATAAACGTATTTAAAACCATCTTATTTTTTTCTGGCATCACATACTAGAGTTATCTTTGTGCTGTCTATTTCTCCTGCAGATCACTTCTTTTGAGGGGGCAGTAGGCACACATGGCAGTGCTCAGGGATTACACCTGGCTCTGTGCTCAGGAATCACTCCTAGTAGACTTGACATCATAAGAGATATATAGGATCAAACCTGGGCCAGCTGTTTGCAAAGCAAATGCCCTGCCCACAGTACTATTGCTTTGCCTCTGCAGGCTCCTTCTTAACAAATTATAAACTGAATTTTGACTTCATCATTCAACAAATTCAGAGGATCCGAATGGATTTTTTCCTTGGCCTTTATGTAGCACTTGGCCCTGTCTGACATACTCTTTCTCTCTTCTCTACTGTAATGCCACACTAAATTTCCTCCTGGCTCACAAAAAGAGTCTTGTAATCTCTGCCATTGAAATAAGAGTCTATCAACCCCTTATTTGATATGTCAATGTTAGCCTTTTTCAAATTGTTTTTATACAAAACACCTTTCTCATTTGAGAAAGGGAAGTACCAGGGAAATGGGTTGGGGCTTCAGTTATATTCATTATATGGGAAAGTTGTGTACTAAGCACTGGTGGTGGGATTGGTGTAGAAATAATATATGACTAGAACTCAGTTATCAATAATTTTATTAACTATGCTTTTTTTAATTTTTTGTTTCTTTGTTTGTTTTTGTTTTTGTTTTTTGGGTCACACCCGGCCGCACTCAAAGGTTACTCCTGGCTCTATGCTCAGAAATTGCTCCTGGCAGGCTCAGGGGACCATATGGGATGGCGGGATTCAAACCACCGACCTTTTGTACGCAAGGCAAATGCCTTACCTCCATGCTATCTCTCTGGCCCCTAAAATATGTTTGTTTTTAATTTATTTAATTTCTTTCTCATTTGAGTTTTGTAGTTCCACTATTATTTTCTATTTTTATTTTGTTTTTTTTGTTTGTTTTCTTGGGGAAGTGGGGAGCCACACCCAGTGACACACCCAGTGCTCAGAAATTGCTCCTGGATAGGGGGACTATATAGGATGCTGGGGATCGAACCAGATCCACTCTGGATCTGCCAAATGCAAGGCAAACACCCTACTGCTGTGCTATTGCTCCAGCACCCCACTATTATTTTCTTTATGTTAAGTGGTATCCACTAAATATTTTGATTTACTTTTACTTCTCTGGAGACTGGTATTTCATTTATTTTTTACTTTATTCATCTAATGCTCTCCAGTATAATTCTATTTTTGCGACCTTTTAATGACCTTTAAACTTAACCTTATTCAACCTCATTTATCCCCAACAACCTTTACCCTTATTCTAGTCAAGGGTGTACTTGTTAATACTTATACCCTGGACTTATTACCTGGTTGGACTCGCATGTGTGAAGTTGTAAACTTAAATCTATCCATCTTCAGCCACAAATTCTGAATCATCCTAGCTTTGCCACTCCTTTTTTATGCTTTTATAAGTCCTGATGCTCATTCCCTAATGCTGCTCAAGCAAAATGGTTACTTACTGGTTTAAAACAATGCAAAATTACTATCTTATTATTCTACAGCCAGAAACCTCACAGAGTTAAAATTATGGAGACAGAAGGACTTGTGGAAGTTCTTGGTTTTTTGTTTGTTTCTTTTGTTTTCGGGGTCACATCTGGTGTTGCTTAGGCCTTACTTCTGGCTCTGCACTCAGGAATCACTCCTGGAGGTACTCCGGGGACCATTTGGGATACTAGGAACTGAATTCAAGTCATTCATGTGCAAAGCAAATGCCTTGCCCAATAGTATTAACTCTTTATCTTCTTTCAGTTTCTTAGAGAGAATTATTTCCCACCTTTTCTCAGTTTCCAGACCTGTTGTGTATTCCTAAAAGCTTACCTCTTGTTGTACTATTTAATTTTGAGTCTATGGGGGTATAGCATGCAGTTCTCAGTGCTAACTCCTAGCTCTGTGTTCAGGAATCACTCCTCACTGTGCTTGGGGGACTTAAATGGGGTGTCAGACATTGAAACCTGGCTGACTGCTTGTGCAAGGCAAGCCCTATTTCCATTGTACTATTAATCTGATCCCATTCTGTGTCATTTGAACTGTTTCCTTCATCATTTTTTTTTCTGTTACTCTGCATTCTTTAAAATATACTGGTAATTGACTTACATCCACTTGGATAATCTAGAATATATAGTATGAGTTATTCCATATTCCATATGGTTATTTCTATATTCTGGCATCTGCTGTCTCTTTGGCCATTCATAAAATTCATTGTTTTTTTGGAATCCAAATATAAATATGTTGGGAAGGGTGACTAATTTGCTTACTACATCTGATCAAGATCACTCTGCCAATCATTGTTTTTAGTATAAGTCTCCTTCCTTTAATTTTACTCTTCTAAAAATTATTGGGGCTGGGATTGGAATGATAACACAGTAGGTAGGGCATTTGCCTTGCACAGGGCTGACCCGGGTTCAATCCCTAACATCCCATATGGTCCCTTAAGCCCACTAGGAAAGATTTTTGAGCAAAGAGCCAAGAGTAACTCTTGAGCACTGCCAGGTGTGGCCCAAAACAAAACAAAAAAATACCAAACAACTAATAGCAATGTATTCATATTATATAAATTCGATTCATGATTTTTTTTTTCAGAAAATTTTGCTATTGATAAATTGGATGGACAATTCTATTGATAAACAAGGTCCAGTCATTATGACATTTGGGTATTGTGTTTCTTGAGTCAAGTAATTTTCCTTTAAACAATGTTTATATGTTGATAGGGCGAGAGCAATAGAACAGCAGGTAGACGACGTAACTCAGCAGACTTAGGTTCAATCCTCGGCACCCATATTGTCTTCTGAGCCCTCTAGGAAAGAGCCCGAGTACCAAGAGTAAGCCTCAAGCTCCTCTGGCTGTGTTCATAAACAAAAACAAATAAAACAAATGTGGATATTTTGAGAGGGCTGCTGAGGTTAAGCCCCGTGGGGATGCTGCCGGCTACACACACACAGCTGCTTTTCTTCTTGATCCAACGCGAAGATCTCAGGAAAATTCTTGAGCTTCTGTCCCAGGGATCCTTTACGCACACCCAGGGTCCCCTGGGTTTCTGTCAGGGTCGGAAGTGGTGGGTGGAAGGTGGGCAGCATTGCACGGGGGGTTCTCAAGACCAGCTGTGCCTGGTGCTCAGTGGGCACCACAGGGTATGTCCATGAAGTCAGAAGCCTCAAACCCACGGGTGGGCAGTGATGGAACCACTGTTGAGCATCTGGCCTCTCTCCTCTGTTTCTTCCTCTCATCCATTTCTCTTTTTCATTTTTTTTCCTGAGGTGTTAATGGTCCTAGATAAGAAAAGGTTAGCAGTTGTTTTGTAGAAAATCATTCATTCATTTTGTTGTTTTAATTTCCAAGTATTTGAATTTTTATCTCATTTCTGCTTGACATACGCTTTTAATGCTTCATGGTCTGAGAAGATATTTGACATGATTTTTAACTTTTTGATTTAGTGTACCCTACATTCGTTTTAATTCTAGTTACTCTTCTTACTCTTCTTCCTTAATGATTTCACTCTTTCACTCAGTCTTGTGACTTTTACTATATTTGCTAGTCTCATAAACAATGCCTTAACCTCTTTATTTTCTCTGTTTACTTCTTATGTAACACTTTCCAGATCAACATTGGAATAGAATAAAATTGGGCTTTTTGTCACCCTCCTATGTTTCCCAATATCTTTTTCTATTTGACTTGTACTGGTGTAGTGAAGGATACTTTTTGATCAGTTAGCATTTTCTTGCTATGTCTGTGCATTATTCCCCAAACATGAAAGACTCCAATCTTCTCTAAGCATATTGAGATTATTTCTGCTGATATTTACTGTTCTGACAGAATGCCTTACTTCTATGCCTCTTAAGCACCAAGGAACTTTCAAATCTGGGAGGAAGGGAAACCTCCTTTTTGAAGTTTTTCACCATTTGCTCAATTCTTTGTTTGCTCCTCTCTTTCTCTAGGATATTGCCAAAGCATCCAGAAAAATATATTGGATGTACTTTTTTTTTTTGCTTCACTGTCCTCCTTTGAGGGAGGACAAAGAGCTGAAGGCAAAGAGCTATGTCTTAGGTGTTTATATCTGACCATTTTTAGTCATTAAGGGGGCTTTCTGTAAATGTTTATGTCCATGGCCTACTTGTTTTTATTACAGTCAAATGATTAGTTTTGGAGGTAGTGTGATATGGGGTTCTTTTAGTAAATTGTTTGATTTTATTGCCTATAAAATCATATAATTCTCTGTAACTTGAGTGGAACTAGAAGATAAGATGTTAAGTAAAGTTAGTCAGAGGAAGTAAGATGAATATTAGATCATCTCACTTTTCTGTGGCACATAGAATTGCAGATCAAGGGAATGCAAGATATAAAAGGGGGAATGCATAGGTAAACTAAGAGTAGGTAAGAGAAGAAACTAAGGGAGGAAGTAAGAAATAGAGGTGACAGACAGAGAGGCTGGGCCTCCTTCACATTTGCCATCTAGAGCAGTGGTAAACCTATGTATCTAAGCCACAGAGCTAATGAAACTGAAAGCATGAGAAACAAACTACAACAATCAAACTTAAAAGTGTGCCTGATAAGGAGGTAGATTAGGGACTTGAGAGAGAAACAGGAACATTGGTGTAGAGAGTCAACACTGGTGATGGGATGGGTTTGGAACATTGCCTAAAACTCATCTATAAATAACTTTAAACATCACAGTAAGTCAGCAAAAATTAAAAAATAAAGGTTTAGTTCCCAAGGTTCTATGGAAAAGGCAGGAGCCCTAATTTAAAAGATAAGAGTTAAAAAATACAATAAAAAAAGTGTGTGTGACAGAGTGTTTTGTTTTTTGTTTTTGTTTTTTGCTTAATCAGAGAAAAATATGGGGAAAATAGAAAGGAAAAACCTTTGGCCTAAAAACCTTGGGACATGGATTTTTATTTTACCACATATTCCCGCGTTTTTCTATAAAACTAAGACGAAAGGAATAAGAAAGGCGGGGGGCCAGGGGCCAAGTGGTCATGGATGAATTGATGGGGAAATGAATAAGGACAGAACTAAATATCCAAGCCAAAGTGTAGGGTTCCAGAATAGAAGGACGAGATCACAAAACTGGAATAAAGTTTAATACTTTAATCCATCTGCCAACATCAAGATCCCCCAGCCTGGCCAGCCAGGGCCATCCTCCCCCTCCTCCAGCTGCAAGATGAACCCTCCCAAGGTCATGAAGATTATATATGGAAGGAATATAGGGAGGTCCCAGCTTTCTGATGATCCTTAAAATGATTGGCTCTTGTTTAGGGGTACCATCCTTCTGCTCCCATGTCCTTTCCTGATTGGCTACCTGGTATGGTCAGGTAGATTGAGGCGGGGTCTATGGAAATAGGCTTGAGAAACCCCAGCATGTGGCCCACATCATGTGGTTCTTAAATGGTGTCTCTCTTTGCTCAGAACCTAAGAAGAAGCCTGCTATGTGGTTTTTACAGAGTGGCGTCCCTCCTTGTTCAGAATTCAGGTCCCAACAAAATTAATGATAATAGAATCAAGAATAGAATCTTAAACTTTAACAATCTAAACTTAAAGGGGCCTGTTCTATTGGCAGGCCAGGGAGCAAAGGGTGGTGGGATAGGATGCATTCTGGGTCCAGTCGTGGAGAGATGTTGAAACTGGTGGTGGGAAGGGCCCTGACTTATTGTATATCTGAAATTCAACTATGAAGGAATCTGTAGATCACAATTGTTTCAATAAAAAGAAAAGAAAAGAATAATATCACTTATTTGTAGACTATAAGAATAAAAACAATAGTATCGTAATAATATCCAGACACATTAGAGATTATGGGCCAGGAAGACCAGTTAATGGTAGGAAGATTGACACAAATAGTAGAACAATGTAGTTAGGGTAGAGAAGGGACCACGGAGAAGGGACAATGATAGTTGGAACTGATAATTCTGGACAATAACTGGGTATAAATTGATATGCACAGTACCCTTCATTAAAAGTAGTGCAAACCATAGTGTCTAAAAAGGGGGGGGGAGAGAGAGAGGGTGAGAGAGAGAGAGAGAGAGAGAGAGAGAGAGAGAGAGAGAGAGAGAGAGAGAAGCATAAAATGCCTGCCCCAATGTCAAAAAATAAAATAAAAAGGAAGAGAATGAGACATAGATACTTGCCCTAGAGGCAGGCAGGGGGGAGGGTGAGAGTGAAACTACAGACATTGGTGACAAAATGTTCACGGGAAAGGGTTTAAGAGTAAAACTCAATTATTAATAACTTTGTAATCACAATGTTTAAATAAAAGAAAATAAATAAATGACTAAATATATTAAATAAAACATTTAGGGTCTGTGAGATAGTTCACAGGGAATTAAGATATCAAGTCTTAAAGCCCACACAGCCAGAAGTGCCCTAAGCTTCTAAATACTATTGATAAAACTCTCCCAAAATCTGTTAATGGAATGTTATAAGTTATTTCTATCACTAGAAAACAGAGCAACTACTATACTTAATTTTAATTAGTGAATAATTAGACTGTTTACAGTTTCCCATACCAGAATATGCCATTTCTCTTAAAAATTTTTCTTCTATGAAAAATCAGACTTAGTTCAATTTGAAGAAGAAGGTCTCAAATTGATCATTTCTGATTAGGCTGTTCTGATAGTTTATCTTGGGCCATGATAGAAGCAGTAGTCTGAAAAATACTTGAATTTTAGATATATTTTTAAATAGATCAAACCATTCATGAGACTGTGCTAATTGTTGCTACTCTGCTTTTTCTCTAGTTTCGCTATTCAGATTGGCTTGAGAAGTTATATATGATGCTGGGAACATTAGCTGCCATCATTCACGGAGCTGCACTCCCCCTAATGATGCTGATTTTTGGAGAAATGACGGATAGTTTTGCAGATGCAGGAAACTATCCAAATATAACTTTAAATGGTACTGAAGGTCAGTATTGTTTATGGTACTGATTTTATTATGTATAAAGATGAGCCTGCCAGGAGCTATTTCTGAGCATAGAGCCAGGTGTGATCCAAAAAAAAAAAAAAAGAAAAGAAAAGAAAAAGCAATTATTTAGGTTGATGTTTGTAGAGCCCTTAGTATGGGCTAAAGTGTGCAGTGCTATGAGAGATATAGGTTCTGTGTTATAGGCCATATTTGTAATGTGTTTGAGAAGTTTATATTTACAAGCATTTAGAATGTACTATGAAGTTCTAGCAGAGATAAGAAGGAAAAGAAAGAAAACTTTTCTTCCAGTTTTCATCTTTGATATCACTCTTCTAATATTTACAAATTTGGAAAAATATCTGGATGCTTGCTCTGCCATCTGTGAAGAGGTGCTGTGTAGCAATTTGAGTTGGAATGATTGGCTTTGAAACCTCAGCTTTATAAGTTTTCCAGTTTGAGATTTAGTGAATTTCTTCATGCTTTAATTTATTCATCCATAAAATAGTAGGATAATAGTAAAATCTGCTTCACAAGGTGCCTGTGATAGTTAAATAAGCTCATTCATTTAAGGTTCACAGAACAGGACTTCATTGAAATGCATTCAACAAATACTAGCTATTGTTTTTACAAAAAGAAACTCATGTTTCCATATTCCTCATGAATACACTTGCAGATGATGATAGGGTTCCTTAAATTAATTCATTTATATGGAAATTGTATTCATAAGTGCATTTTATAGTTGTAGAAGACTTGAGTTCCCAAAGTAACTCAGTATACCAATTATGATTGAATAATATTCACCCCTTTAACAAGCATTTTGTTTATAATTAGACTGCTAGCTAGTTACTCCATGAATAAAAATCTGACATGCTATCTATTTTTGTGAGCTAAAATGACTTTTACATTTTTAAATAATTAAAGGGGAGGCAAAAGCAATTTGTTATGGTGTGTGAATATGATATGAAGCTGAAATTCTAGCATTTGTAATTTCCCTAGTGAACAGATAATAGAATACAACCAACCATATGACAACTTTCACACCACAGTGGCAGAATAAAGGTGGTGAGGAAAAGATCATATATCCTCGATGGTGAACCTATGGCACTCGTGCCAGCGGTGGCACTCGAAGGCCTTGCAGCTGGCACACGGGAAGGGGTTCGCAATTAAGATATGCGGCTTGGTGGGAGGCGAGTGTGCCAGTGTCTGCTTTGCAGCTCACCTGGCAACAGGGCCGGACTGGCCATTGGGAGGACCGGGCATTGTGCAGCAGTTTGGGCACTCAGGCTCAAAAAGGTGAGCCATCACTGTCATAATAATCTATACAACCTAAAATGTTTATTATCTTGACCTTTATGGAAAAAATGTTGCTAACTTCTGAGGTAAAATATTGAATGGGTATTTATGATCCATTTATCAGTTATATTCATATTAAACTGTTCTTTTTATACATGAACCACATAACATAACCTAACTATTCTCCAGTGAGAAGATGAGAAGGGATGTACAAAATTAGTGCTATGATACCACAATACACAAACTATTGAAAGATGAGTGCAGAGGCTTTGACTCACTACATTAGAATCATAGAAGGCTTCAATGAGGTGGTAATCAGATTTAGTATCATTGTACTTCATGTATACAGTAAGCATGTTCTATAAAATAAATCATTTATAAGATATTAAATGAAATAAAAGTAATGTTTTTCTCCATATCATTCCTTATTGCCATTCACCTGTGTTGTCCACCCTCCCTTGTTTTTCCAATGTCAGTGAGCCATCTCTACTGAAATTCTTGTCTAGAAGAATATTAAATTCCCTGTCATTAATCTGTTCATCTGGTTCAGACTTCCTAGTGTCCTAAAGGTTATTTGAATGAAGGTCTAACATCATTAAATTTAATGCAGACTCTATAGAGAAAGGCAAGCAAATTCTTTGCTGTTTCTGGAGAGGAATCAACATCCTGAGTGACCTTTATTCTGCTTGGACTTTTCATAATTGGAATTCATTACCCCTCATTACCTCATTACCTCTAGACTAGGTGATGGAGTCTTGTTGTTAGACAAAAAGTATTGCTTGCTTAAGAAAAGGGTTTGCTCAGGCTCTTAAAACCTTTAGAATTTCACCTTAAAGGAGGTTTAACCATTCATTAATGGATTGTTTGAGTAAGGATTGTTTGATTAAGCAGATCTTTCTCTGTAGCTTCAAGGAACATCCCCTCTTCTGGTGACTTACACTGACAGATACTGGCTGTGATCTATTATTTTGTATGCAGACTTCCTGATATAGATGTTGCCGTTGCTTTAAAATCTCTGTTGACTTGAGCCAAAGGGACTACCTGACCCTGGCACTCTCTTTTAGTAAACATAATTTAACCATCACTGGATTTCTTTAGTATTCTGTGAGTTGTTTTCATTGAGACGATCTGAAAATAAACCTAAGTAAAGGTAACTGTGATTTTTTTTAAATAGCCTTTAGTTAGTAATAAGTTAGTGTTTCAACCCAATGCACTAAAGGAGAAGGATACCCAGAAATAAAGACAACAAAGATAACAAACTAGTCCAGAAATTAAGAACACAGAAATTCTCCATGTGTCACAGTAATTAGCTCCCAAAATAATCTTTAAAGCATAAAAGTTTATTCCTGTAGCATCATCATGTAAGCAATGTTACTTGTACTTTATTAAGATTTTCATGTTTTCCACCCTGGCCTGTTTTCTTGCATTTATTCAAGTCTATCCTCTGCAGGAAAAATTTTTAGAGATAATTTATAGAAATGTAGCTCTATATTTAAGTACCAAATAATGACAAGATCTTTTAGGATTTATAGTTGAGTGTGGCCAATTTTGTTGGTTTGAGTTAAAAATTAACATATCAGGGGCTGGAGAGATAGCACAGTGGTAGGGTGTTGGCCTTGCATGCCGCCAACCTGGGAGGGACCCTGTTCAATTCCTGGCATCTCATATGGTCCCCCAGCCTGCGGGACCATATGTGCAGAGCCAGGAGTGACCCTTGAGCTCTGCTGGGTTTGACCCAGAAACCAATCAATCAATCAATCAATAAAGATTTTTGTTTATTTATTTTTGGCCATACCCGGTGATTCTCAGGGGTTACTCCTGGCTATGCGCTAAGAAATTGCCCCTGGCTTGGGGAACCATATGGGATGCTAGGGGATTGAATTGCAGTATGTCCCTAGGTTAGCACATGCAAGGCAAATGCCCTACCGCCTGTGCCATCACTCCGGCCCCAACCAATAAATATTTTTTAAAAAATTAACGTATCATTATTTTTCTATAATAATTTAATACCATCATGTAAATGTTCAACTATAGGGAAATACTATTTAAAATACAAAAGTTTATTGCATGCAATTTAATTTCTGTAATATAAGTAGGCAAAACAAAATGAAAAAGAAATATAAACAGCATGTTTACTCCATGTAGGCTCTTAAGCAATATGATATAATTAAATGAAATAATGAATAAAATGGAAGTTTTAGAGTTGGAAATAAAGCCTAGCTTGTATTCTCATATTTTGGGAAGTGGGTGGGATTGGGTCACACCCAAAGATGCTCAATATCTATTCTTAGCTCTGTGCTTGAGTGAGGAGATCATATGTGCTTCAGACTCAAACCCATGTCATGACTACCATAGCCTCATCCAAGGCAGTTGACTTATTTCTTGCTATTTCTCTTCAGTCCTAAATATAACTTTACATAGAGATAGAGAAACCAATGTTTTGTTTCTCATTTAAAATTTTTTTACTTGAGGCATCACAATTTACAATTACAATCATGGTAAATGACAGAATTTTATGCATACAATGTTCCAGTACCCTCTCCCAGAGTTTCTGCTTCCCTCCAGCATTGTCTCAGCGTTCCCCGCTCAACCTCTATTCTCCTGCTATTTTAAGGTCAGTTTGTTGACCAGCTATCAAGTTTCTGTTGCCTTTGCCCATTAAAGCAATGTGCCCATAGACAGGATTGCTTGCTAGCTGGAATTCCCAGGCCAGTAATGTTATCTTTTTAATTTGGATTCCCCCCCCCCCCCACACACACACACGTGTGGTTTAAACTCTGGCTAAAATTGAAGCAAATATTTTCCTTTGGTCTTTTCTTTCTCTAAGATGTCTACCCATAGGTTAGCTTATTGGTGTGTAGGTAGGTCAGTTATGAAACACATTGCCTCGGTTCAGAAGTATGAAAGCAGCAGGAAAGGAAATTCTGGTTCCTTGAGTCTTCTCAGCCACCTGAAATAAGTCTACACAGATCCACACTGAGACAAGTTCAATCCTGGGAAAATACCAGAAGAATTGATCATGTAGAAAGAAGGCCCAAGTTTCTCTCTTGTGGTTCCTAGAAGTTCCTGTAATACAAATTAAAAAAAATACTGGATTATATGGTTCCTGAGCAGTAATAGGACCTTGTAGATCATTTAAGTCAGTGGTTTACTAACATTTAATCAAAAAACTCTTCTCTGTAATGAATATGGTCTTCAAAGTTTGCCAGTACAAACAGTTCAAAGAGTCACTCCCATTATGACCGTGTGGAGAAGAGTTCAATGCTAAGATCTGTCTGCTTTCATTTTTCTCCTGTCACCTGTAGCAGTGTCAAGGTCATCTCACATACCACTAGGCATCTGCTGGCTATAAAGTTTACCTAGAACTATCCTCATCTCATGCCTCCACAATGCTAGCTTTCTAAACTCCTCTCTCTGCCTCCACTCATACCACAATTTCTATACAATTTTCCCTACAATGTCAGAATGAGATTTTGCTCAATGAAGTAAGTCAGTTGAAGAAAGACAAAAATTGTATTATTTCACTTACAGGTGGTATATAGAGAAATAAAAGAAAGAAGAGACCAGAGAGTTTGTAAAGGGGTTCAGGTACTTGCTTGATATAGCTAACCCGCATTCTATCCCCGACACCATATATGCTCCTCTGAGCTCTGCCAGGAAAGGTTCTTGAGGCAAAGCCTAGATTAAATACTACCAGGTGTGAATCAAACACCAAAACAAACCAAACAACCAGATTGAATAGATAATAAATAATTATTAATTTAATTACATTACATTCATTAAGATATAAGTTATTTAACTATATATTTGATTAAATGGTCTAATAATTTATTTAACATGTTATTTTAATTTGATTAATATTTAATGATAAATTTAATAATTTGTTAAATAAATTAATTAATTAACAGATAATAAAACAAAATTACCAGAAGGAAGGAGAAAAGAAATGTGTAAACTGGCAAAAGGTTAGATTGCAGGGTATAGGATGGGACTAGACTTTTAGATATTCCCTCAACTGTAGTTAGTTGAAATTAATATAGAATATATGAAGATATTTACTTATGATGCATGTAGTAAAATTAAATGTTTCAATGCAGTGATACTTCAATAAAAATGAAATATCTCGGGGCCGACGAGGTGACGCTAGAGGTAAGGTGCCTGCCTTGCAAGCGGTTCGATTCCCCAGCGTCCCATATGGTCCCCCTAAGCCAGGGACAATTTCTGAGCGCTTAGCCAGGAGTAACCCCTGAGCATCAAATGGGTGTGGCCCAAAAAACAAAACAAAAACAAAACAAAAAAACAAAAAAAATGAAATATCTCAATTTAAAAAAACTCAATTTTGGGGTGGCGTGTTTTGGATTTTGGGGCCACACCCAGTGACGCTCAGGGGTTACTCCTGGCTAGGCACTTAGAAATTGCTCCTGGCTTCGGGGACCACATGGGATGCTGGGGGATGAACCTCAGTCTGTCCTAAGTCAGCCGTTTGCAAGGCAAATGCCCTACCATTGCGCCACTGCTCCAGCCCCGCGAAATACAATTTCTTAAATAAAATGACCTATTCCAAATTATTGTATCAGTGATAAAGAAGTATTGGATATTGTTGTAGAAGAAATAAGTAATACTTAAAGGCTTTATTATCAGCCTTTTGTCATATTTGTGAAAGAAATTTTACTGGGTCTTTGAAAAGAGTGTAAAATGGTACATACACACATATGCACACACACACACACACACACACACACACACACACACACACACACACACACACACACACACACACTTCCAACTTAGAATAATTTACCCTGAAAATTACCATTCAAATATAATAGAGAAAAAGAAACATTTTAGACAAACAAGGTAACAAGAGTTTATCAGCTCTAGACCTGCACTAAAGTAGTTGTTGGAGGGAACTATTTGTAAATAAGAAAACATAAAATCTTTTTTTTTTTTTTTTTGGTTTTTGGGCCACACCCATTTGACGCTCAGGGGTTACTCCTGGCTATGCGCTCAGAAGTCGCTCCTGGCTTGGGGGACCATATGGGACGCCGGGGGATCGAACCGCTGTCCGTCCTAGGCTAGCATAGGCAAGGCAGGTACCTTACCTCTAGCGCCACCGCCCGGCCCCAAAACATTGGTTAGATGCCACAAAGTAGGTGGCAGTGCCTTAACCGTATGCGTGTTGCAGGCCGAAGCCTCTTCCATCCTTGTCAAGGGGAGTGCTAACCTTCTCTCCTTTCATACAACACTAATCTTGAGCAAGGTGATATAGCAAGAGACAACAAAACAGAATTATAGGACAAAATCTTTATTGCTAAATGACAGACCAATTTTTGCATAAAAAGAAAACAAAATTTTAGTAATAATAATATTTAAAATAATGATCTGTAGCACTATAATCCTATTGGCCTAGTAATAATATTAAAAAATAAAATCAGAAATTAGGTCACTTTTTTCCAAGTGATTTTCCATCATATAAAATAAGTGCAAACTAATTGTAATAGCCAATATATTGTCTGGGCCTGGCCTAGCTTATCAATCTTGAGGAAGGTGATCTAATAACAAGAGACAACAAACGTATAGGACAGAATCTTTATTGCTAAATGGAAGGCCAATTCTTGCACAAAAAGAAAACAAAATTAGTGATAATACTATACAACACTATAAACCTATTGACTTAGTAAAAAATATTAAAATATAAAATCAGAAATTAGGTCAATTTTTTCCAAGTGGCTTTTCATCGCACAAAATAAGTGCATACTAATTGTAATGGCCAATAAATAGTCTGAGGCTGGCCTGGCTTATCAATCTCATATAACCTGCATGTTACCTGTTCATTATGATTCTATCAATCTTCGGTTTCTTGGACATCTCCCATATTCTTCATCTCTTGTCCATTAGTACCTCTCAGAAGAACCTTTATTTCCCAAGCCACCCAAGTTCATAAAAGCTCACTACTTTATTTTCTTGTTAAGCATTGCTACTCTAAATTTTCTTGTTAATTTATTGATTTCCTAGTTTATTGAAACTTCCCACATGGTGAGAAAAGGTGTGGGGGAAAAAAGGAAGTCCTTGGGAAAAGCAATTTTAAATATTTCAGCAGTGTTATGTTTCATGTGAAATGAGATCTGAAAATGAAACAATTGTCTACTTATACACACATACAATGAGATTATAAAGAATGGCTTTCTGCTTATAGGTGTTTCAATGTCCAAAATAGTGTCCAGTATGAAAACTGTAAAGGATAGGTTAACTGGGGGGTCAGAGCAATAGAAAATAGGTTGGATATTTGCTTGGCATCACCACCAGGAATGATCCATGAGCAAAGAGCCAGGTAAGACCTGAGCACTGCCATATGTGTTTGGGGACCAGTAGGGCTATAATTGGCCATATTTGCATGCAGAGCTATTAATACAAGTGCCCTTAGCTATCTCCCTAGTTTCATCACTCTTTCTTCACGCTGTTCTTGAGTATTTAAAAGTTAAAACTAATAAACATTCTGAAGCAATTGGATTAGGTAAAAAAAAATGTATTGTAACAATTTTAAATGTCATGCTGAATATTAATTGCTTGAAATCATGGGTTTAGGAGAGGATTTTCTCACCAGGTTGCAAAATCTACACTGTGTGTATGTGTGTGTGTGTGTGTGTGTGCGTGTAGTCTACTCTGTGTGTATTTCCTCTGTTTGTGTGTGCCAGGTTGTAAAGTGTGCTCTGTGTGTGTGTTGGGGAGACATATGAACCTCTTACCAGGTTGCAAAACCTATACTGTGTATGTGTGTGTGTGTGTGTGTGTGTGTGTGTGTAAAGTCTACTCTGTGTGTGTGTTTCCTCTGTTTGTGTGTGCCCGGTTGTAAAGTGTGCTCTGTGTGTGTGTGTGTTGGGGAGACATATGAACCACACTCAGTGGTATCTAGGACTTACTCCTGGCTCTGTGCTCAGTGGACCATATATAGTGCTGAGTATTGAGTTGGAATCAGCCATGTGCAAGGCAAGTGTTTTAACCCTTGAACTATCTGTCCTGTTTTTTTTAATCTAATGTGAGATAATTAGCTAAAAAATAGAAGGCATGATGTAATATTTTTGTAAAGCCTACATGTGTGGTCATTGTGAAACTGTAAATATTAGTTAATAGGAGAGGTGGCAGCAGATGGAGTAGGCTGTTACTGTGGACACAAAGAAGGCCTGAGCAAACTCTGCTCACCTCAGTGGGTGTGGCAGGAGATTAAATTTAAACCATCATTCTAGCTTTGACATTGTAAACTGAGTCATGTGTCAACTACTCTAGAACTTTGTTGAGTCACTACTATGAATGAGGCATTTGAGAGGATATAATCTCTTAGCTCATTTATGGAGAGAAGTAAAAAAAACTTGTGGTAAAAAGGGTAAATGGAAAGTGGCTTGGAGGGGACCGTGAGACTATAGTTGAGGGAAGTTGACACTGGCGAAGAGGGTGTTGCTGGAAACCTGTGTTCATGAAACCCTGTTATTAACAGTATTGAACATTATGATGCTTCACATTGAAAAAAAACAACTTTTATTTTTTTAAAGAAAAAGATATTCCAGGAAGAGAGCACAATGAATAACTGCTTGGGGTAAAGAAAACTGCGTTTCAGTTTTCTGTGGTACATCTTTTTATCTTTCAGAAAACTTGTTGGGGTAGTGTTGGGACATCCCTAGAGGTACTCAGGGCTCACTCTTTGCAATATTCCACAGAACAGAAGGTTCAATTTTAGGGTCTGAGAAGGTAATGTTGTTTGTCCCCTGTGGTACTGGGGACCACCAGGGCCACCCAGTGGGTGCACAAAGGCCTCCAGGGATGTAACTGGTAGTGCTTCGGGGGCTACATGGTGGGAATCAAACCAGAATCTCCCTCACCCTTGCTGGTTCCCTGGACCAGACACTCTTTTTTAGTTTAAAAGTGTGGAATTTAGTCTCATGAATTTAAGCAAAATGTTTTGTTGTGTTTAACTTCCTCCTCATTCCTTTGATTTCAAAAACACAAAAGCCAGGAAGAAAGGAGGGGCTGGCTCCTTGGCTGCAGCAGCAGAGCCTAAAATAGTGACTGGCCTGTGTGCTAACTACTGGGGTGAATAAAGAGAGTAGTTGCAGAGAGAGAATGGTTGGAGAATTTTTGGTTGATTCTACAGAACTGTTATCTCTCCTCACATGCATCTGTGGCAAAATTACAAAAGGCTAAGATAACATATTATAGATATTGGACTTTATACTTTAGGCAGTGGGCTGTCACAGAAGGTTATTAACAGAAGCAATATAATTTTATTTTTATTCCCAAAGATAAAACTTAGTGGCAATTTGAGAATTTGATTGCAGTGGAAAAACCCGTTGGGAGATTCTTAGTGGAACAGAGGTTAGAGAATATGGGAACCTGGACCAGAGTATGACCATGAAGATGAAGATGGTGAAAGCACCAGATATAGATTTGGGAGTCACTGAAACTGGGAACAGATAAAGTCACTCGATACATGGAGTGTATGTGGAATGCTGGAAAACACAAGTGTACATAGGGAAGGGGGAAAGCATGAGAAGTCAAGTGGTGAAGATGCCAAGAAAGAGTTTACAAGTAGTGGAAGAACCAGGAATCAGGCCATGGAAGCCAGACTAGCAGGATGTCATTGAGAGTCTAAGTGTTTTATTTTAAAAATGTGCTCCACATTGATGATTGATTTCCTATGTTGACAATTTAGTGAATATTGTTATATGGGCCTGGAGAGATAGCACAGCGGTGTTTGCCTTGCAAGCAGCCGATCCAGGACCTAAGGTGGTTGGTTCGAATCCCGGTGTCCCATATAGTCCCCCGTGCCTGCCAGGAGCTATTTCTGAGCAGACAGCCAGGAGTGACCCCTGAACACCGCTAGGTGTGGCCCAAAAACCAATATATATATATATATAGTTATATATTGTTATATGACATGAGATTTCCAACTCTTTTTTTTTTTGTTTGTTAGTTTTTTGTTTTTGTTTTTTGGGCCACACTTGGCGGTGCTCAGGGGTTACTCCTGGCTTATCTGCTCAGAAATAGCTCCTGGCAGGCACGGGGACCATATGGGACATCAGGATTTGAACCAACCACCTTAGGTCCTGGGTCGGCTGCTTGTAAGGCAAACGCCGCTGTGCTATCTCTCCTGCCCCGAGATTTCCAATTCTTACCATCACAAAACAATGACAATTTTTATATACTATTCTCATATCCTTCTTTATAACTATTGGTTTGGGCAATAATAACTTTTTGAGATCCATGAAAGTAAAACATGATCTTTCGGATCATTTCAACTTGAAAGTTTTGATATTGTGTAATGTGTTTTATTAAATATAGTTAAGAATCATTCCTTTAATGACTGTGTAATAATTATTCTGCCTATTGATTTTTTTTTGTTATGATACAACTGGGTATTTTTTCTCTAAAACAGCCTGGAAAATTGACCACTAAATATAGAATTATTTTTAAACTATTTTTTAAAATTTTGGTTTGGAGGATGTATCCACTGGTGCTCAGGACTTACTCCTAGCTCTGTTTTCAATGATTGCTCCTAGTGGGGCTTGAAGGACCATATTGAAACCAAGGATTGAACCAGATCAGTTCTATGTGCAAGGCAAGCATCCTACCTGCTATATTATCCCATTGACCTCTAAATTAATTTTTAAACCTTTTACAAAATAAGTTTGTATCTGCATTTGTGTTTAAGTGCACAAAATTTTTTTTGAAAACTATGAACCAAAATTTTGACATTTGTGGGGGTACAGGAGGTGGAGTACAGCAGGTAAAATGCTTGCCTTGCCATGGCTGACCTAGGTTTGATCCCTGGCACTCTATGTTCTCATACACATCTTCCAAAATCTATGTGTATTTATGTTTATGAAGGATGTTTTAATATATTTTTTGGTTTTTTTTTGTTGTGTTTTTTGTTTGTTTGTTTTTGGGACACACTTGGTGACACTCAGGAGTTACTCCTAGCTCAAAAATCGCTCCTGGCTTGGGAGACCATCTGGGATGTTTGGGGATCAAACAGAGGTCTTTCCTAGGGCAGCCCTAGCAAGGCACCTACCGCTGTGCCACCACTCCCTCATCTTAATATAATTTTTCAAATTTTAACTTATTTTGTCAAAAATGATTGCTAATACTGCATGGTGAACTGGGGGAAATATCACATCATACTTGTATTTAATTTAATTAATTTATTTAGTTTGTGTTTTTTGGTGGGCTACATCCAATAGCACTCAAGGTTTATTCCTAGCTCTATGTTCAGAAAATACTCTTGCCAGGCTCCAAGGACCTTATGGGATCCTGGGGATTGAACCTGGGTCAGCTGCATGCAAGGCTAATGCTCTGCCCCATGTATTATATATTTTTAAATAAAAATAAAACTAGGAGAAATTCATTGTTAGATCCTAAACTCTAACTTTAGAGTCAGAATTTCTGTACTGAGTTTTATTTATCATGATAAAAACCCTTCATATAATTTTTCTTGTTAGAGTGATATTTAATAAAATATTTTTTTTTTTTGGTTTTTGGGCCACACCCGTTTGACGCTCAGGGGTTACTCCTGGCTATGTGCTCAGAAATCGCCCCTGGCTTGGGGGGACCATATGGGACGCCGGGGGATCGAACCGCGGTCCTTCCTTGGCTAGCGCTTGCAAGGCAGACACCTTACCTCCAGCGCCACCTACCCGGCCCCCACAATATGCTTCTTAATAAGCATGGATTTATTTATTTTTTTTGGTTTTGGGTCACACTCAGCAGCATTCAGGGGTTACTCCTGGTACTACGCTCAGAAATTGCCCCTGACAGGCACGGGGGACCACATGGGATGCCGGGATTCAAACCACCGTCCTTCTGCATGCAAGTCAAATGCCCTACCTCCATGCTATCTCTCCGGCCCCAAGCATGGGTTTTTTTAGAAGAAAGTTTTATTAAATTTTGTGTATGCTCGCACTTAGCCAGCATATGAAGAATTTAAATCCCATGCCTTAATGTCTACACAAATTTAAAAAAGACTTAGTTGGAGCAGGTTATTTATAATGTAAATTGTTAAGTGACACAGTTTGATTAACTTTTATGCTTATTTTGGAATAGAACAAGGAAACATGATTAATGCTCTATTTGTGTTTTGTGGTTCTCTAGGTTATCCCAACAGCAGTATAGATGCCCGCAACGAGCTGGAAAAGAAGATGACAACGTAATTAGACATTTTCCTTGCTATTAAGCTGTTCTGTGTTGATCCAGTTGTAGCAATGTTTAAATTTTATTATAAATATTCAAAATGTTTTATCATAAATATTTAAAGTTTTCAGTAGAATAATGCCATGTCTAGTTTTCTAGTTTAAACCTAGGTTAGATTTATGTATTTATTGTTTACTATTCTATATAGAGAATTTAGAGTTCAAAATACTCTTAAAATATAGGTAAATTTAAAGTTATATTATTTACAATGGCTTTGTAATGACTAGTTTGCTTTCTGGATGTTTTCAGTCATGATCTGTCATGATCTAAGGGAATGAGTAAAAAGGACTTTAAAAAATACATACACAGCATCTAATTCTAAACAATGAAATAAAACAACCTAGAGTAAATATAGTTTTTTCCCTTGGAGCTTTATTAATGATTTACCTGTCTTGAACTTTACTCCCTAGAATTGCATATAAATGCTGTACAAAGGTATGAGTTGATGAATGAAACATGAGTTCCACATTAAGATATAAATGCTCTGATGTATTTCTAGAAAATTGAGCACTTGATTATATTTTAAAAAATGATATACAAGTACTTCTAAATACTCCTAGGGAGTTTTATTTATATTGGGAAAATGAAACAATGTTTCATAATAACATTAAATATACTTAAATATAAATATATTTTATTTTAGTAAGATAATGACTTAAATACATTAACTGATTCTCAGCATGAGTTCTATGTGTTAAATTAGATTTCCTTCTAGTTATACCATTACATCTTGGATAATAATTATAGCATTATATAGTGACTATAATTTCTATATCCCAGTTAAATGTAATTTTATTTATAAGATATAACTTGGGAAAGATATATCTATCATGATTTCTGTTGGATTGAACACTGAGTTATAAACAATAATGTTACTCCATTGTTATTTTTATAGCCTCTCATGGTTCATGCAACATTTTTATGTATGTATATTTTGAAAATAGAACTTATTGAACTTTTAAAAATGGAATAGTTGTAATATATATAAAGATTTTAGAATATTTGACTATACCCTAAAAATTACTTGCTTAGTAGAACAGATGATTTTATTTTTGCCTACCTATTATCCAAACTATGCCTGTTCAAAAGGTCAGGGAGCATTTTTTGATTCCAGTTATAGATTAGAAAATCAGCATAGGAGTCAAAGCAGAGCAACTTTTTTTTTTTTTGTTATGGGACCACACCCATTAGTGCTTAGGCTTTATTCTTAGCTCAATTTTAGGGATTACTCCTGGCAGGAATTGAAGGATTACATGGAATAGCAGAGGTCAAACCTTGGTTGGGCCTCAGCAAGGCAAATACCTTACCCATTGTACTAGCTTTCCATCTCCCTAAGAAACCATTTTTAACTGAACCATTTTACTATATTGACAAAGATGTAGTGAGATGCTGGCCACCATGCTTTCCTTGCTAGACCCTCCTTTATTTGGAGGAGGGGGGCTGGGATTGCACACAGAGTCTCATATGTACAACTCAAACACTCCACTTACATACAGCCCTGACTCCTACTAGTGAAAGATGATAGAATAGGCAATTGACAGAGAAAGTTAGAATGAGTGGTTTATTGGGGGAGAGATGTGGGACCTCTATCAGGATATTCAATTGAATCAATCTATTCCATTAATTGGGAAGCAGAATATGTGCAAGTCCTGTTGTTGTTTTCCAGATATGCCTATTATTACAGTGCAATTGGTGCTGGTGTGCTTGTTGCCGCCTACATCCAGGTTTCATTCTGGTGCTTGGCAGCTGGAAAACAAATATTCAAAATCAGAAAACAATTTTTTCATGCTATAATGCGACAGGAGATAGGCTGGTTTGACATGCATGATGTTGGAGAACTGAACACACGACTGACAGAGTAAGTGCCAAATTTTATGTTTAACTCAAATGTTTTAGGAAATGTGAACACATAACTTAAGTTAGTTATCTACTAAATGCTTCCTTGAGCAAATACCATATCTTAGAACCTTGTCAGGGCATGAGGGGATCAACATGACTGGCACTTAATAGGGGTTGAATTTGCCAAACTCAGGAATTCCTCTGAGACTCTGCAGTCAAATAACCATGTGATATATTCTGGGTAATTTTTCTTATCACAACCCTAGTTAGGAATGTATTGACCCCACACTCAATACTTTTCTCCCAAATCAACCTCCTCTCCCTCCATCTTCCACACAAATTGAATTCAGGAGGGACGTTCTATGTTCATGATTCTAACATTTATTTCTAATACAACCTGTTCTTTTAGTGATGTCTCCAAAATTAATGAAGGAATTGGTGACAAAATTGGAATATTCTTCCAGTCAATAGCAACATTTTTCACTGGCTTTATAGTAGGATTTACACGTGGTTGGAAGCTAACCCTTGTAATTTTGGCTGTCAGCCCTGTACTTGGATTCTCAGCTGCGCTCTGGGCAAAGGTAGGTGAAACATGTGAATTCTTTTTTAACTATCTTTATACCCTTCTTCCCCACCATGGGAGGTGCATTTTTATCACCTGATAACCCTGAATCTGTGGTTCTTCATTTTAAATATATCCATATACATGGAAATGAGTTGTTGCACCTCTGTTGTGTCCTTCCTCTGAACTGACCTGGACTGAGGGATTAATCAGTCAAGGAATGAGGAAAGAGTAGTCCTCATATCTCATCTTCTGCTTCCAATAAATAACACATACTCAGATACTAAAGAGCCATGTGTCCATCCTAGAGAACAATCCCATACTCATACAGCAAGTAAAGATTGTCTTATGAACAACACAAATGTCTCATTGACTAATATTGATTTTAACATGTTTGTAGATTTTGATTAAATTGTAAATGGAACTCACAGTTTTATGGTATATTTCTGTGTTTATAAATATTTAAATACACTGTATGAAAATAGTTGTATGAAAAATGCAGATACTTTCTAGTCCTCCATGCATGTAAATCCTTTGCAGTTTCCTCCATCACAAAGACAAAGGAGTACACAAGTGGCCTCCCTACTTCTACACATAAGCTTCCCTTGATTTTGTAAAGCTTCTTTTCCCTTTTAAGGCTTGGCATGTTATTCATTTTAAATGTACATAATTCCATAGCATGTTGAAGAGATTGTTCTAGTAATTTTGGTTAGGTTCAACACAACTTAGAGAAAGCACTACAAATTAAAAGGTGGGGTGACCTTGGCCAAAACTAATACAAAAATGTCAGATTTAAATATTCTAAAGAAACTTCAGAAATTTTACTCGATATATATATTTATTTTTGGTTTTTGGGCCACACCAGTGACACTCAGGGGTTACTCCTGGCTATGTGCTCAGAAGTCACCCCTGGCTTGGGAGACCACATGGGACGCCAGGGATCGAACCACTGTCCATCCTAGGCTAGCGCTGGCAAGGCAGACACCTTACCTCTAGCACCACCGCACTGGCCCCAGAGGTTTTCTTTCTGAAGTATAGGTGTTATCTCATTCTATAGAGGAAGAAGCTAAAATATTTAGATGAGGACTGTTAATTTGTTACTTGGAATAACAGAGTTTAAATAGTGTTCTTTGGTGTTTAAGTTGCATCTGTTAATCTGTCAGTTAACTATTTGGCCAGAGCTTTGTGTGTTCGATTTTTCTGTTTACTAAAATATTAGATCAAGAGGTTAACTATTCATATCAGTATTTGTTGTAAAACTTGAAAAATAGCTCTCTCTAATTAAGCTAAGGTAACAGAGAGTTGTACTTGTAATATTTACGTGTTGCTTTGGATTCTTTAATAAGTGAAACTCTAGCTTATTAGAGACAAAGTTTTTTTCTTCTTGTTTGGTTTTGGGAGCACATCCGGCAGTTGCTTAGAGTTGGTTACTGGTTCTGTGTTAAGGAGTGACCCTGGCTGTACTCAGGAGGCTGTATGTGGTATTGAGGATTTGAATTAGGCTTGTACCCAGAGCCACATGCAAGGCAAATGCTTTGCCTATTTTACTCTCTCTCTCTTTCACTTTCTCTCTTTCTCTTGTTATCTTTCCTTCTCTCTCTCACTCTCTTTCACTCTCTTCATTTTAATCTTCTGCCATAAACATTTGAGATGACTTTAAATACATTTCTGAAATTTTCTGGTTGTCAATTATATTTAAAATAAATTGAGTTCAATCTGCAAATGTCATTTTCCCTGTGAGCCAATGACTCTTCCCCTACTCTAACTCAGAGACACTTGGACAAGATATCAGAAAAGGAGGGACTAGTCATCTCACTGTAGAGACCGAGGTCAGCTATAGAGCACAGGTAGGAGAAACCATTGATTCCTGCCTCTACCAAGGGAGGTCTAGTGGTTTGACCTTCAGAAACCACTTCCACTTCCTCAGGTAATAGAAAAAGTGGCATGGGAATTCAACAGAGCTAGATTAACCAAGTTGACTAAAATAACATTATCAAGGCTCTAGTGGTAAACTGTCACTAAAATCATAGCTGATGAAAGTCAGATAAGAATCGCATACTTGAGGCCGGTGCAATGGTGCTAGAGGTGATGCCTCTGCCTTGCGCGCACACTAGCCTAGGACAGACCATGGTTGGATTCTCCGGTGTCCCATATGGTCCCTCAAGCCAGGAGTGATTTCTGAGTGCATAGCCATGAGTAACCCCAAGCATCAACAGGTGTGGCCAAAAAAAAATAATAAAAGAATCTCATACTTAATATAAATAAGGTTAGTACTTGTTAAAGTTAAAAAAAAAAAGAAATCAGTAATCCTGTGTGTATACTAACATAATAGAAAATGCTAATGTGCAATATTAAGTTTATTTTACTAGGATTCAAAAAATCCACAATTTGAATGAGATTTAAGTTCATACCTCTTTGTTTAGTTTTTATTTAATGACTGAATTACAAATTTAGTCTTGAACAACCTGGGTTTCAGGCATACGATATTTCAATACCTTAACCATAAATTGATACCTATTTAAATATGGCTAACCTAGTGCTAACAAGGTAGTTTTTAGGTGCTTGCTTTGCATGTGGCAGATCCCATTTCATCCTTAGCACTACATAAGCACCTCCCCTTAGCAAAAGCAGAAACAATGCCTGAGCACAGAGCCAGGAGTAAGCCCTGACTACATCTAAATGTGGCCTCAATTCCCCTTAAATTTAAAATGTCGCACTTAATTAAAATTTTCTGTAGCAAAATTTATGAGTAAGCATAAAATAAAAATAAAATAACAGCAAAATTTATGAGTAAGCAATACAGTAAAATCAAATAAACAAAAGATGTAACAGCAAAATTAGTTATTATGAACTTTATTAGATGGATTCAATCTAGGTAGTGAAGATGACTGGATAGAATCAGTGAATTATGGAATAGAACAGAATCCATAGGCAAAAAATAAGCAAAACCCAAAAACTTTCATCTAAACCTCATATTTATATAATTTCACATAAAACAAAATCATAATACCTCATGGATTTATAAGTAAGATATAAAGCTAGAAACACTTTTTTTTTGTTTTTGGGCCACACCCTGTGATTCTCAGGGGTTCTCAGAAATTACTTTTGGCTTGGGGGACCATATGAGATGCTGGGGGATTGAACTAAGGTCCTAGGTTAGCATGGGCAAGGCAGATGCCTTACAGACTGTGCCACTGCTCTGGTCCCTGAAAAAAACTTTTTTTTTTTGGCTTTTGGGCCACACCTAGTGACACTCAGGGGGTACTCCTGGCTTGCACTCATAAATTGCTCCTTGCTTGGGGGACCATATGGGATGCCGAGGATTGAACCCAGGTCCATCCTGGGTCAGCCACATGCAAGGCAAATGCCCTACCACTGTGCTATCACTCCAGCCCCTAGAAACACTTATTTAAAGGACACAAAAGCAATCTCATTAAAAACATTTGTAAACAATATTTCTTAAAAAAGAAACCTCTTATCTGATGAGTATTGGGTGAATAGTTTCTCCCATTCTGTATGTGGCTTTTGTATCTTAGGCACTATTTCCATTGATGTATAGAAGCTTTCAGCTTAATATAGACCCATTGGTTTATCTCTGCTTCCACTTGTTTGGAGAGTGCTGTTTTCTCCTTGAAGATGCCTTTAATGTCATGGAGTATTTTACCTATGTGTTGCTCTATATACCTAATGGTTTCAGGTCTAATATCAAGGTTTTTAATTCATTTTTTATTGTACTTTTGTGCATGGTGTTAGATGGAGGCCCAAATTTGCTTTTATGCAAGTGACTGACCAGTTGTGCCAATACCACTTGTTGAAGAGGCTTTCCTTGCTCCATTTTGCATTTCTTTACCCTTTATCAAAGATTAATTGATTGTATATCTGGGGACATTCTCTGAATTCTCAAATCTATTCAACTGATCTGAGAGTCTTTATTCCAATACCAATATTGTTTTAATGAATATAGCTTCGTAATGCAATTTAAAGGTTGCTCTAGATATTGGAGGGTGTTTATTGTTCCAAATGAGTTTCAAAGGTATTTGATCCACTTCTTTGAAGAATCTCATGGGTATCCTTAGAGGGATTGCATTAAATCTGTATAATGCTTTAGAGAGTATTTACATTTTATTTTATTTTGGGGGAGTATTTTATGATAATCTTTCCGATCCTTGAGCAGAGTATGTGTCTCCATTTTCGTGTGTCCTCTTTTATTTTTTGAAGCAGGGTTTTGTAGTTTTCTTTGTATAGGTCCTTCACATCTTTAGTTAAGTTGACTCCAAGATATTTGAGTTTTGTGACAGTAATGTGAATGGGATTTTTTTTAATGTCCATTTCTTTCTATCATTATTGGTGTACAAAAGGGCTATTGATTTTTGCATGTTAATTTTGTAACCTGCCACTTTTCTATATGTATCTATTGTTTCTATAAGCTTTTTGGTAGAGTCTTTAGGGTTTTCTAAATATAGTATCATGTCATCTGTGAACAGTGAGAGCTTGACTTCTTTTCCTATCGGGATGCTCTTGGTATCTTTTTCTTGCCTTATCACTATGACACAGAAAAATCTCCAAAGAGAATTTATCATAGTTTTTTTTTTTTTTTTGTATTTTGTGTGTTGTGTGTATGTGTGCAATTTTTGTGCAGTTCATTCAAGGATGGCTCTGACCTTCACTCAAACCCAGCACTACAAGAGAATCAGTCTTAGAAAATTTCTTTGAAAAGTCAGGAAGATTTAATGCATCTGCCAAATAATTGCTTTCAGTGCCAACTAAGATAATACATTACACTATATTATTTGCACAGAAAACAGTCAACACATGTTTATTATATTCCACTTTTCTATATCTAGCTTAATATAACAAAAAGGAATAAATCAGTATAGAAACTGAGTCTACAAATTTCTGTACTATAGAAAAACTAATGCTATTTAATTCATATGTTATTTGGGATTACTTGCATGCAGTGTTTAGTTTGAAAATTAACTACTTAGGTGTGCCAGGTACAAGTAATAATACTAGTTTCTTATCCATGCCAGCAGACTCATTGTTTTACAAGACTTTTATAATGCATTTTTTAATTTTTTAAGTTTCTTTATATAAACACTATGGTTACAGACATGTTTACTGTTTGGTTTCAGTCTAAAATGTACATCTCAGGGCTTGGCATCCCATATGGTCCCCCAAGCCAGGAGCAATTTCTTTCTTTCTTTCTTTTTTTTTTTTTTTTTTTTTTGCTTTTTGGGCCACACCCAGTGACGCTCAGTTTTTACTCCTCGCTATGCTCTCAGAAATCGCTCCTGGCTTGAGGGACCATATGGGATGCCAGGGATCAAACCGAGGTTAGCACTTGGCAAGGCAAATGCCCTACCACTTTTGCCACTGCTCCATCCCTTGGAGCAATTTCTGAGCACATAGCCAGGAATAACCCCTGAGTGTCATCGGGTGTGGCCCCCCAAAAAAAGTATGTTCCCATGGGACTGGAGCAATGGCGCATTGGTAGTGTGTTTGCCTTGTAAATGGCTGACCCAGGATGGACCTTGGTTCAATCCCTTGGTATCCCATATGGTCCCCCAAGCCAGGAGTGATTTCTGAGCGCATAGCCAGGAGTAACCCCTGAGCGTAATCAGGTGTGACTCAAATTAAAAAAAAATACATCCCCCTTTCACTAGTGCAATTTTCATGCCACCAGTGTCCCACATTTCCCTCCTCTCCCACCCCTGGCCTATCTTTGGGACAGGCATTCTATTTCTTTCTCTATCATTGTCATGGTAGTTGTTAGTGTAGTTATCTAACTGTGCTTTGTGATAAGCTTCATTATGGGATGGTATTTCCAGGCCTCATATCTATTGTCACTGTGTATTATTACTATACTGTCTTTTATTATTCTTAAAACCCAAGATGGATGAGAATATTCTATTCTCTTTCCCTTTGAGTAATTTAATTTCATGACTTCATTTTTCTTGACAGTTGCTTAGTATTTTATTGTGTAGTTGTACCACAGTTTCTTTAGCCATTCATCTGTTGGGTTGTTTCCAGATTTTGGCTATTGTAAATAGCACTGCAGTGAACATAGGTATGCAGTAGGCATTTTTGTATTGTGTTTTTGAGTTCCTAGGATATATCCCTAGAAGTGATATTGCTGGATCATATGGGAGTTCAGTTTTCAGTTTTTTAAAAATATCCATATTTTCCAGAAAGGCTGGACTAGATGGCATTCCTACCAGCAGTCAGTGAGAGTTGTTTTCTCTCTACATCCTTTCTAGACCTTTTTCTTTGTGATGTGTGCCAGTCTCTGTGGCATAAGATTATACCTCCTTGTTGTTTTGATTTGCATCTCCCTGATGATTAGCGATGTGGAGCATTTTTTCATGTGTCTTTTGGTCATCTGCATTTCTTCTTTGAGGGAAAATGTTCATTTTTTCACCCATTTTTAATGGGGTTATATTTTTTTCTGTTCAGTTCTTTCAGTACCTTGTATATCTTAGATATTAGTTCCTGATCTGATAGGTATTGGTTGAATAATTTCTCCCATTTCATTGGTGGCCTTTGTATCCTACTCACTATTTAATTAGAGGTGCAGAAGCTTCTCAGTTTAATGTAGTCCCATGTTTATCTCTGCTTCCACTTGTTTGGAGAATGGTGTTTTCTCCTTGAAGTTGCCTTTAGTCTCAATGCCACAATGTGTTTTATTTACGTTCTTCTGTATATCTTGTAGCTTGTGGTATGATATCAAGATCTTTAATCCATTTTTATTTGACCTTTGTGCATATTGTTTGATAGAGGTCTGAGTTCTCTTTTTTACATGTATTTGAACAGTTTTCCTAATATCACTTGAAGAGGCTTTCCTTGCTCCTTTTTGCATTTCTTGCCCTTTTATCAAAGATCAATTGATTGCATGTCTGTGGGACATTCTCTGAATATATAAGTCTATTCCATTGATCTGAGGGTCTGTCTTTATTCCAATACCATATTGTTTTAATGCAGGGTCTCAAACTCGTGGCCCGCTGGCTATTTTCGGCCCTCCATACAACATTATGTGACCCACGGTCAACCTTCAAATATTGCAGTATTCGCGATTATTCGCTTACCAAATAATCGGAATAAAAATCTCATTAGTAAGAAAAAATCGCATTAAACATTCACATACCCTTAGCAGTTCCATTCAGGCTATGCAAATGTTTAATGTGATTTTTTGTGACTTTTTTTCTTACTAATGCGATGTTTTTATTGTGAATATTTGGTAAGCAAATAATCGCGAATACTTTGCGCCTAGCGCAGACGTCATTTCCGCTGCTCCTGCCCGCTGTCCCTTGCATTATCGGAGGCCTAAGGGAGAGAGGTTTATTACAGAATTAGATTTTGTCATACCTTCATCATGACTTCATCAAAGCCTGCAGTGAAGAGAAAGATTGATGACGAGCACAGACAATTTCAGGAAAAGTGGGAGACGCAATATTTCTTTGTTGAGAACAGGGGCATCCCCACATGTCTTATTTGCTCACAGAAAGTTGCAGTGCACAAGGAATACAACTTGAAACGCCATTATTCAACTAAACATACTGAGAAATGTGCAAAATATCAAGGAAATGAGAGAGTCAAGTGAGTTGCCAGTCTTTAAGCATGTCTAATGAGACAACAAGATTTCTTCAAGAAAGCAACCAAAGAGAATGTTGCATCAGTCGAAGCTAGTTACATGGTTAGTGAGATGATTGCTAAAGCAGGGAAACCATTCACAGAAGGGGATTTTGTTAAAAAATGCATGTTACAGGCTGCAAGTATTATCTGTCTAGAAAAGAAAGGTCAATTTAGCAAAATCAGCCTTTCTGCCAACACTTTGGCAGAGCGCATTTCTGACATGTCAAGTGACATTTATCATCAAGTGTGTGAGAAAGCCAAATGTTTTGATGCATACTCAGTTGCTCTTGATGAGGGCACAGATATAAACAGATACTGTGCAGCTCACAATTTATGTCCGTGGTGTTGATTGCAATTTTGAACTGACAGAGGAGCGGCTTACAAGAATTCCAGTGCATGGCCAGACCACTGCTAATGAGATATTTTAGCTTCTGTGTGATGCCATTGAGAATGCAGGTTTGCCATGGAAGAGGTTTGTTGGAATAATAACCGATGGAACGCCATCGATGACAGGGAGGAAAAATGGACTGGTAGCATTTGTTCAAAAATTACTTGAAGAGGAGGGTGTAGAGAAGGCCATTGCTCTTCACTGCATTATCCATCAGCAGGCCCTTTGCAGTAAATGCCTGCCATGTGACAATGTGATGTCTGTTGTTGGGAAATGCATCAACCAAATCAGATCCAGGGGCTTACAGCACAGGAGGTTCCATGCTTTTTTAGAGGAAATGGAGTCAGAATATGGAGATGTACTCTATTTCACTGAGGTACGTTGGCTCAGCAGGGGAAATGTCCTGAAAAGATTTTTTGAGTTGAGAGAAGAAGTGAAAGCCTTCATGGAGAAGGATGGGAATGCTGTTTCTGAGTTGAGTGATCACAAATGGCTCATGGACTTAGCTTTTCTTGTTGACATCACACATAAGCTGAATGTACTAAACAAGATGTTCCAAGGCCCGGGGCAGCTTATCAGTGCTGCCTATGACAACGTGAGAACATTCTCCACAAAACTTGTGTTATGGAAATCCCAGCTCTCTCAGACAAACCTTTGTCATTTCCCAGCATGCAAGGAACTTGTGGATGCAGGCATACCATTCAGTGGTGAGAAATATGTTGATGCTATTTTTAAGCTAGAGAAGGAATTTGATCACAGATTTGCAGACTTCAGAAAGCACAGAGCCACTTTCCAAATTTTTGTGGACCTCTTTTCTTTTGATGTGCAAGATGCCCCTCCTGTGCTTCAAGTGGAGATCATTGACCTGCAGTGCAACTCTGATCTCAAAGCTGAGTTCAGGGAGATTAGTGGAAAAGCAGAAATGCATGGGCAATTTTTTGAGAGAATTGCCCCCCAGCTTCCCTGAGCTTTCCTGAATATCAAGTGCACCATGTGCCTTTTTGGGAGCACATATTTGTGTGAAAAGTTACTCTCCACATTGAACTTCAATAAGTCAAAGTACAGGTCTTAATGAGATCATCTTCAAGCCATTACTGAGGGTCTCAACTGCTTCCTCTCTAAAACCAAATGTGGTTCAGATTTGTGAGAAGAAGTGCTGTCAATTCTCTGGCAGCAAGGAATAGGCAAAAGATGCCATGTTCAAAAGAAATAATTAAAACTGTTAATAATGAGGACTTGTTTTTGTGAAATCCCTTATGCAGCCCTACCTCACCCTGAGTTTGCCTATTGCAGACCCCAGGTAAATTGAGTTTGAGACCCCTGTTTTAATGACTATTGCTTTGTAAGACAAGTTAAAGTTGGAGAAAGTGATACTTCCTATCTTCTTTTTCCTAACGGTTGCTTTAGCTATTTGTGGGCATTTATTTTCCAAATGAATTTCAGGAATGTTTTCTCTACTTCTGTGAAGAATGTCAAAGGTATCCTTAGAGGGATGGCATTATATTTGTACAATACTTTGGGGAGTATTTCCATTTTAATGATGTTAATTCTTCCAATTCATGAACAGGGTATGTCTCCATTTCCTTGTTTCCTCTTTTATTTCTTGAAGCAGTGTTTTGTAATTTTCTTTGTTTAGGTCCTTCACCTTTTTAATTAAGTTGATTCCAAGATATTTGAGTTTCTGTGGTACTATTATGAATGGGATTTCTTTTAATGTCTGTTTCTTCTCTATCATTATATGTGTACATAAGAAGGCCATTGATTATTGCATATTAATTTTGTAGCCTGCCACTTTGCTATACGAATCTATTGTTTCTAGAAGTTTTTTTTTTTTTTTTTTTTTGGTTTTTGTGCCACTCCCAGCAATGCTCAGGGGTTACTCCTGACTGTCTGCTCAGAAATAGCTCCTGGCAGGCACGGGGGACCATATGGGACACCGGGATTCGAACCAACCACCTTTGGTCCTGGATCGGCTGCTTGCAAGGCAAACGCCACTGTGGTATCTCTCCGGGCCCTCTAGAAGCTTTTTGATAGTCTTTAGTGTTTTATTTTTTTTTATTTTTTTTATTTTAAGCATTTTATTGATTGATTGGTTTTTTGGCCACACCAGCAATGCTCAGGGGTTTCTCCTGGCTCTGTGCTCAGAAATCGCTCCTGGCAAACTCGGGACAATATGGGATGCCAGTATTCAAACTGGTCAGTTTCAGTCAGCTGCATGCAAGGCAAATGCCCTACTGCTATGCTATCTCTCTGGCCCGTAGAGTTTTCTAAATATAGTATCATGTCTTCTACAAACAGTGAGAGCTTGACTTTTTCCTTTTCTATCTTGATGCACTTGATAGCTTTTCTTTGCCAAATTGCAATGCACGTACTTCCAGTACCATGTTGACTAGAGTGGCAAGAGGGGGCAACCCTGTCTTGTGTCAGCTTTTAGTGGGAATGCTTTCTGTTTATCTCCATTGAGTATCATATTTGCCATGGTCTTGTGGTAAATGGCTTTGACTATATAAAGAAAAGTTCCTTTCATTTCCATCTTGTTGAGAGGTTTTCTTTTTATTATTAAAGGGTATTAGATCTTATAAAATATTTCCTCTGCAACTATATATGGTCATGTGGTTTTTTTCTTTTGTTGATATGATATATTATGTTAATTGACTTGTGAATGTTACATCATTTTTGCATCTCTGAAATGAAACCTACTTGATCATGGTGTCTGATGTACTTGATGAACCATTGCATCTTATTTGCTAGGATTTTATTGAGGATATTTGAATCTGTGTTAATCAAGGATATTGTTCTGTAGTTCTGTTATTTTGTAGCATTTCTGTCTGCTTTTGATATCAGGGTGATGTTATCTTCATAAAAACTATTTGGGAGTATTTCTGTTTCTTCAATTTCCTTGAAGAGGCTGAAAACAATGGATAGTAGCTCCTCTACAAAGGTTTGAAAGAATTTGTTAGTGAAATATCTGGGCTTGGGCTTTTGTTTTTGAGAAGACATTTTAATCACCATTTTAATTTCATCAATAGTGATGGGTCTATTTAGATATACTAGATCATCTTGGTTCAAACTTGAGAGGTTATTTATCCTCTTCTTCCAGGTTCTCTTGTTTTGTGGCAGAGTTTCTGAAAGTAGTCTCTCATTACCCTTTATATATCTGTAGTATCTGTAACAATCTTCTCCCTTTTCATTTTTAATTTATTTCTGTCCTCTTTTTTGTGAGTTTTGCTAGTGGTTTATTTATCATGTTTATTTTTTTGAAGAACCAACTCTTGATTTCATTGTTTCAGATAGTTTTTGGATTTACCATTCATTGATTTCTGCTCTAAGGTTTATCATTTCCTTCTATCTTCCTATTTTTAGTTCATTTTATTGATAACTTTTCAATTTTATAAACTGTGTCATTTTTTATGTTGGCCCCTTCTTCCTTCCTTAGGAGTGCTTGCCAAGCTACAAATATTTCTCTTAGTACCACTTTAGCTATGTATCACAATTTCTAATAATTTATGTATTTGTTCTCCTTTGGTTCCAGGAAACTTTTTATTTCTCTTTGATTTCATCTCTGACCCACTGGTTGTTCAGTAGTGAGCTGTTTAATCTCCAGGTTTCAAATTTTTTTCCTTGTCTCTGTTTATATAATTAACTTCTAATTTCAGTACATTATGATCTGAGAAAATAGTTCAGACAATTTCTATCCTCTTGGTTTTATGGAGGTATGTTATATGGTTCAGTGTGTGGTCTATCCTGGAAAATGACCCATGGCATTGGATAAGAATAGGACTCTCTCTTCTATTTCTCTCTCTTCCATTTCTTACTTCAGAGATGTATATTCTTGTTAGGTTTTAGCCTGGTTGACCTATCAAGGCAGTGTTAAAGTCTCCCACTATTATTGTTTTTTTCTTTATGTTTTCCTTCAAATTTGTCAAGAACAGTTTTAAATATTTTTCTGCCACCTCATTAGGTTATATATGTTTAAGAGTGTGATTTTTGCCTGTTGTATGTATCCCTTGATTATTAGGAAATATCCATCTCTGCCCCTTATAACCTTTTAAAGTCTAAAGTCTGTGTTATCTGATGTTAGTATGGCCATCCAGCCTTTTTAAGGGAGTTGTTTGCTTGAGTGATTGTCCTCCAAATTTTGACTTTGAGTCTTTGTTCTGACCATTCAGATGTATTTCTTGTAGGCAGCAAAACATTGGATTCAGCTTTTTGATCCATTTTTTTCTACAGGTTTCTCTTACTGGTTCATTTACTCCATTAACTTTGAGAGAGATGATTACCATTGGATTTAGTGTCATCTTTTTGTAGGAATTTGATGTGTCTGTTGGTCTGTCTTTTCTTAAAGTTGACCTCATCATTTAAGGCTGATTTTGAGTCTATAAAGTGTCTGGGCTGTTATTATCCATGAAACTGTGTATTCTTCCTTCAAACCTTAAGTGTGGCTGGGTGAAATGTTCTTGTTAAAGCATTCATTTTGTCCCTATATCCCACCACTGCCTTTCAAGCTTTGAGAGTTGCTTGTGAAAAATCTGCTGTAAATCTTAAGGATGGTCCCTTGAATATGATTTCCCTTTTTGATCTTGCTGCTTTCATTATTCTATTTCTATCTGTTGGATTCATCATTGTGACTAAAATATGTCTTGGGGTGCTTATTTTTTTTAAATCTCTTTTGTCTGCTACTCTTTGGGCATACAGGATTTGGTTGTATGCACTCTCTCTACCTCTGGGAATTTCTCTACATTGATGTCATTGACTGTTGATTCTTCATGGGCATTTTCTTCCTGGGTCTCTGAGATTCTTACATTGTTTCTGTTGAGTTTATCAAAGATTTCTATTTTTGTCTGTTCACATCCTTTCTCGTGGACTAGTTCTTGAGGTCTGGTTTGAATTAGAGGGCTTCTTTTGAGTCCTCTTGACAAAATATGAAGAAAAATAAGAGCACACACAAGTGCATGGGAGAACAGTATTCTAATTTTAATTTTTCAGCTAGGAGTTATATAGGTAGAGACTGCTGGTCACAGGTATAAGGAGAATATTTACAATTACAAAGCAGAGCTTAACAATAAAACAGTACATCAAGCTGATGGGTGTAAGCAGTAAGAGTTCTGACTTACAAAGGAGAAGGTTAAATTTTACATCTGGGGCGGGAAGGTAGCCCTAGAGGTAGGGTGTCTGCCTTGCAAGCGCTAGCATAGGGCTAGCATAGGACAAACAGCAGTTCCCCCGGCGTCCCATATGGTCCCCCCAAGCCAGGGGCGATTTCTGAGCACATAGCCAGGAGTAACCCCTGAGAGTCAAATGGGTGTGGCCCAAAAACAAACAAAAAAAAAGTTTTACATCTCAAAGCAGTTTCCAACAAGCTAGCCTCAGATGTAAAATAAGGGATTATTGAGAAGTAAAATAAATCTAGTCTTTTTTCTCTTCACTGGGATAAGCTCTGTTATTTTAGAGGTCAAGTGAAAGGGAGAGCTAAGTCTACAAAGGTGCAGTACTCAATTTCTGGGGAAAGTCAATAGCCCAAAATCTGCATTCTGGTCAAGCCCTTGTATCTCAGAAGCAGATACTACAAGGGCAATTTGAAGAGAGAGAGAGAAAAAATATTGTCTTTGATTTGGTGCTAAAAACTATCCAGGTAAAGGGGTTTTAATCAAGGCTATATTTTGCCTGTAAATATCATCAGAAGGGAGAATTAATTTTAAGACAAATAATATAAAGGGAATATAATGTCAGTACCATAACTTAAATCTCAGAAATATTTTCAGTGATCCATGCAGGGGTGAAATACTTCTGCAGCGAGCCTCTGGTTAAATATTTCTTGGGAGGTATACAGAATAGCTATCAACTCTAAAGGTTTAATGAACCTTCTGTCCATGGCCCTCATAGACATGCAGAAATTCCTGTTGATGATGTGATATTACATTCTTGTTATTACAAATTTTTAAAAATTGGGACTGGAGCAATAGCACAGTGATAAGGTGCTTGCCTTGCACACAGCCAATTCTGGACAGATGGTGATTCGAATCTCTGCATCCTATATTGCCCCCGTGCCTGCCAGGAACAATTTCTGAGCCCAGAGCCAGGAGTAGCCCCTAAGCACTGATGGGTGTGACCCCCCAAAAAACAACAAAAATTAAAAAAGGCATTTTTATATAGATAAAAAAAAAACAGCACCAAAAATTAAGAACAGCAATCTAATCCTGGTGGTGACAATGTGGAATTCAGAAACTGTAATCTATTTGGAAATTCTTTTAGCCATATTGGTCAAAAATAGCATGATGGCTGGGATACCAGTTATTATCTATCTTTACAAGGACCTAAATATAGGTTGGTTGTTTTAGTATAATAAAAACTGAAAAAACTTTCCTGACACTGAGAAGTTAATACAAATAGTTAAAGCACTTTTATGCAAGAAAATTATAAGGAGCAAAAAAAGGGGGGTGTAATACTAACTTCTTCTGTTCCTGTCATAAGAATAAAAAATTAAAGTTTAGAATAGAAGAATTAAACAATAGAAACAATAGAAAATATAAACAAGCTTTGATAGGAATATCAGTGGTTTGACTGCTAATCTTATTTGAATAAAACAATAAATCTATATAAGACAGTAAAATTATATTATATATATAAATTATAGTATAGTTGTTTTGTTAAAAAATAGGCTTAACAAGAAACATATATATATGTTCTTGCATATATATGTATACATACATATATATATGAGCAAGAAGCAATATTTTTAGTTTGAGAGTCTGCAGTCATGATGCATTTGGATGTCAACTGTTTCCAGCAGTTCCCAGTAGTTACAGCTATCAGTGGGAGTTTCCAGGATGATCTGCATTCTGATCCCTTCATGGTCACCACAGGATGGTCTGCATTCTACCTAGGAGGCTGTTTCAGCTGAATCTGCAGGGAGTCCTTTCTTTGTCCTAGTGACAAGGCATTCCTGTATGTTTTTTTTTTCTGCAAACCTGCAAATTTAGCTGGCTGTTAGTGTAAGAAAAGCAATAATATTGTTGCTTACTCTTAACTGGGTCCAAGAGAAAATATCTCTAGACCTGTATTAATTTTTAATACCCTAAACATTTTCAGGGAAAGCTGCAAACTTCCCTAGTTCTATATCATCTTGAAATAATGTCATCTTGAAATCTACGTCATTTTGAAATAATGAGGGAGTGTGGGCAAAAAGGTCCACCCTCTGTCTTCTTTAGGGTGGCAAAGGTCTGTAGTTTCTACCTATATAAAAGGATGAAATTGTATGCTAACTTGACTTCAATTGATGAAATTGACTGGTTTGGTTCTGCATTTTCAACTTCTGAAAAAGATCAGATTAATTAGACAGTGGAATATTACTTGAACCGATCCGGCCCTGGGGCTGCAAGTGGTCCTCTCTCTTAGGGAGGACAGAGCTTTCTCTGAAATGATAACACAGAAGTTAAGTCAGAGTATCCTAGCATTATTTATTTCAAAATTGTTTTGAAGCAAGGAAAAATTTTCATAATCACAACATGCTCAAATGTATTCTTGGTGTTGGTGGTCGCTTACTCATAATGTTTTTCAGAGTGTCTCCAAACAGACTCTCCCTTTTGCCTCAGTCCTTAGTGGTGGGGGTCACCTACCTCACCACACTTTCCAGGGCCAACAGATCCAGTTTTTATTACAAGACCTCTGAGACTTGAATTGATATGTCAGAGTCTGGTTTCAGAAAGATTCACTCTATAGTCTATTAAGTCTTTGAAGCTATCCTGAATCTGAATATATTCCAAATCTGAATCTCTGTGAGCAAATTACTTAGCCTCTTTACCTCTTTATTTCCAGATATAAAGTAGGGGAAGTAATGTTATTTTACTGTGTAACTTAGAATAAATGAGGCTCTATCTATATAAGGAATCTAGTACTGTTTCTTTCATAAAATAAATGCTTATGAACCAAGCAGAAGTATCAAAGAACATCCATCATCTACTGTCTAGATGTTTTGCCCAGGAACATCTGAAAAGAAACTGTTTGCATTGGCACATGAAACCTTCTCTAGGTCTTCTAGTTCCCGCAAATTCTTGGACCCCTGCATTCCGTGTCTTCTTCTCTTAAAACCTCAGAATATAGTACAATTCACATTTGCTATACTAAACAAAAACCGTGTTTCCTTTACCTCTCAAATTTAAAATCTCACCCAAGTCCCATGTTTATTTTTGTTTGTTTGTTTGTTTGTTTGTTTTTTTGGGCCCCACCCTTTTGATGCTCAGGGGTTACTCCTGGCTAAGTGCTCAGAAATTGCCCCTGGCTTGGGGGGACCATATGGGACACCAGGGGATTGAAGCGTGGTCCTTCCTTGGCTAGAGCTTGAAAGGCAGACACCTTACCTCTAGCGCCACCTCGCCGGCCCCAAGTCCCATGTTTATTTATCAAGAAGATTTATATAGTATTTAGTGAAAAATGTAGAATTTATCATGTACCTTTCAGTCTAAAAAGAATTCCAAGTAGCTTATTGTGTGTGTATGTATATGTGTGAGTACACACATTAAAATTTAGAAAATCATGAAGTGGAGAGATACTACAAGAGTTAAGATACTTCTCTTGCATGCTGCCAACCCCAGTTTGATACACAATAATACACCTGATCTTCTGAGCTTTGCAAGAGACCACTCCTGAGCACCACAGGGTATCAAAAAAATTGATGAAAAAAATGAAATAGAAAAGAACATTATGAGCAATGACCAATAAAATAAATGACATAATAAAATAAATAAAATAAAATGACCAATAAAAATCAGATTTTGTTCTATACATAGAGTATTAGTGCAACAAAAGATAAGTTAATTTTACAAAAAATACAGTTAACTTTTTGAATATTTTAAAATATCACAAAAATAATTTTTAAACAGGTACTTTCTTCATTTACTGATAAAGAACTCTTGGCATATGCGAAAGCTGGAGCAGTAGCTGAAGAAGTCTTGGCAGCAATTAGAACTGTGATTGCATTTGGAGGACAAAAGAAAGAACTTGACAGGTTTGTGTTTCTATTTTTTAGTTGATAAAAATGTGAAATATTTTTGTAATCCTGTATACCCTTCATATTGACAATGTTGATTATAGGGTTTTCTCTAATATATGTATCTCTTTATAATGTTTACTGGCTATTTTACAATATAATATTGTAGAAAATAATTCTGCTTCTACTTCTTTTTCTAATAAATTATATACTTTATTTAAACAACATGTTTATACTAGCTCACTTCATGAAGCTCACTATAAAGAGTGGTGAGTGCAGCTGTAGAAATAACTACACAGAGAACTACCATAATCATGTCAATGAATGAGGGAACTGGAAAGCCTATCTGGAGTACAGGTGGGGGTGGGTTGGGATGGAGGGAGATTTGGGACATTGGTGATGGGAATGTTGCACTGGTGAAGGGGGTGTTCTTTACATGACTGAAACCTAATCACAATCATTTATGTAATCAAGATGTTTAAATAAAGAAAAAATGGGAAAAAAGATGTTTAAATAAAGAAAAAAAAGAATATTCTGGAGTTGAAAAATTAATACTTTATAGGATAACTGATACCTGCATCCTATTTTACCTAGGATAGGTCTAATTTATGTCTCTTTTTCTGGCTCCTTTCAGTCTTTTTTTTTTTTTTTTTTTGGTTTTTGGGCCACACCCGGCGGAGCTCAGGGGTTACTCCTGGCTATCTGCTCAGAAATAGCTCCTGGCAGGCACGGGGGACCATATGGGATTCGAACCAACCACCTTTGGTCCTGGATCGGCTGTTTGCAAGGCAAACACCGCTGTGCTATCTCTCCGGGCCCGCTCCTTTCAGTCTTAAAAGTACTCCAGTTTGGACAAATGATGTAGACACAGTTTTTAATAGGAATCTAAGTTTATTTTACATGATCTTAGATAACTCATAGTTAAAATGATTTAAAAAGGGACATGATCAGAAGGGTTTGCCTTTTTTATTTAGATAGCATATTTATTATCAATTAAAAAGAGTTTAACTACATGGTCTTTCAAATTTTTTTGTTATCTGAATTTTACTAAATTGACATTTTAATAAAATATTCTCTACATAAAAAAATAAACACCATGTTTACAAAGTTGTTTCAGTCATACATTGTATACCCCTTAACCAGTATTCATTTTGCACCACCAATGTCCCCAGGTCCCCTACAGACCTCCACCTGCTTGCTTCTGAAATGAATGTGGAGGGTAGTATGCTGAGTGAAATGAGTCAGAGGGAGAGGAATAGACATAGAATAATCTCACTTATTTGTGGGACATTAAGGGGAGAAAATACAGTATGGTAATAATATCTAGGAACAACAGAGATGAGGATCAGAAGGATCAGTCAGTAGGAAGCTTGCCACAAAAAATGGAGCAGTATAGTTAGGTTAAGTAAGGGACCATCATAACAATGACAATAACTGAAATTTGACTCTGGACAAGAACTAGGTCTGAAAGGAGATGAAAGTGATATGCATGGTAACCCTTAATTAACAGTATGCAAACTATATTGTCTGAAAAGGAACAAAGAGAGAGGTAAAATGGTTGTACTTCAAGTGGAAAAATAAATACCTTCTTAAGACTAGATTATTTTATATCTCTTATGATCATCTTTTTCTATCTGTTTTAAAACTTTTTTTTATGTTTGGCTTTTGGGTCACACCTACTGCGCTCAGGAGTTACTCCTGGCTCTATGCTCAGAAATCACACCTGGCAGGCTTGGGGGACCATATGGGATGCCAGGATTCAAACCACCATTCATCTGCATACAAGGCAGATCTCTACCTCTATGCTATCTCTCCAGCCCCTGTTTCAAAACTTTTTATACTGTATTTTATTTCAGTTGATATTGCTTTATAACATTGTATAACACTATTTATATATAAACCTTCTCACCTCTACAATTGTATCTGCTATGCTATATTCATCATCAGAAGTTTAGTTATCATTTGCTACTATCTAATTGATCTCCTCTTCCTATTCTACCCAAGCCACCCATTTATTTCTTACTAAGATATAATTGCCATATACTGTCAACTTCATTATTTTGTTTGTTTGGAGGCCACACCTGTTGGTGCTCAGGACTTATTCTTTTCTGTGCTCAAAAATCACTCCAGGTAATACTCAGGACCATATGTGGTACTGAACCCAAGTCAGCTATGTGTAAGGCAAGCACTTCACCCTCTGTACTGTCTCTTTGGCAATCAACTTAACTTTTTATGCTCTAAGAATGACTGGTTTGGATAAGGTATGTGATGGAATTTTAATCTTTGGTGCCTTTCTCTAGGCATTACTCAGTTGAATTATACTCTATGAGCGGGAAATAAACTAAAAATTACAACTGTACAAAAGTTCAAAGTTTATGTTTAGTATTTTTTCTTACAACTATTTCTTTTAATTGAGCTTTTGCGATATAGATGTGCTGCGGACTTTTTATCATAATAAGATAAAAGTCCCTAAGCAGACCTTAGTAGGTTCATTTTCCCACTGGGAATCAAGGGGGTGCACAAAACAGATGAATATGAAATATGAAATAAATGAAACCACACAGAACTACATGGTGAAAACAAGAGGGAGAGAGGCCAGAGAGAGCCAGAGAGGCTTTATTGGGCCTTATATAGATGGATTTTTGGGCGTAGCCAGGGAAAAAGGAAAAGGGGATGAACCAATGAGATCAAAGCTAGAATTAGCATATGAAGAGAAAAGGTAAAGAGAAACCAGATACCTTTAAGGAAATTGGGGGAGAAAGAGAGATCACAGGAGCTCAGCAGGAGATTTTTGTCGGCTTTGGTACTGTCCTCCTTTGTTAGAAAGAAATACTGAGGCCTGATTTCTAATAATGGTCAAAAATAAAGAGAGAGATAGTCACAGCCACGTTTAGAATTATAGCCAAACAATCCACGCAAAGGGTCAACTGATTTGACTACTCTAAGTGGGCCTTTTTGGCAAATAATTCTTTTTCATGAGTGCACTACACCTAAGAAGGCTAAAAAGCACTTCTGATGTGTGCCCTTCCTGAGTGGGGTGTAACATAGATGGAAATTTATAATATGAGTATATAAATATTGAAATTTATGATATTCATTTGTTCCACTTAGAAGCATGGGCTTTATTTAAAATAGAATATATATGATAATAATCTATATGGTATTTTATATGAACATATGTACTAGTATACAGAAAATTCTAAGATTTTTTTTTGCTCTGGAGTTAAACATTACTTGGTAAAATCATATAGTCAGACAAATTAATACATTATAGAATTATGCTCATCTGCAAAAAATGACAGGTTGTATAAGATTGAATTTTTAAAAAAATAATCCTGGGATAGAGGTTGCCTCTATCTCTTAAATGCAAAGATAATGTAACATAATACAAAGTATTTTATTTGATGAAATGGGGAAAACATAAATATATACAATTCACAGTAACTTTTTTGTTTTATTGTTTTCGTTTTTGGGCCAGACCTGGTGATGCTCAAGGGTTACTCCTGGCTATGCTCTCAGAAAACGCTCCTGGCTTGGGGACCATATGGGATGGTCCATCCTAGGCTAGCGCGGGTTAAGTAGATGCCTTACCGCTTGAGCCACCACTCCGGCCCCAACTCATAATAACTTTTAAAATTATGAACAAAAAATAACTCCCTGCTGAAGATCTCTGGAATCCCATATAATTCTCTGAGCACACCAGATAACTCCTGAGTTCAGAGCTAGGAGTAACCCCTGAGCCTGGCTGGGTATGGCCCGAAATAAAAAGAAAAAAAAAAAAACTTTCCTGAGCTAGTGGGTTATGCATTTGCAAGCACATGGCTGACCTGGGTTTGATTCTCAGTACCATGTATGGTCCTTGAAGTCTACCGGGAATGATTCTTAAGTGTAAAGCCAGGAATAAGACAAAGATAGCCAAGAGTAGCCCCAAATAAAAATAATAATTTTTCTAACTTAATAAAAAGTATATGCTAAAAATCTATAGGAAACATGCTTAATAGCAAAATGTAGAAAGCATTCCTTTAATCTAATGAGTGAAGTAGATATTAGATATATATACTAGTTATATTTCAATTTATTGTGTGATATTACTTAATTATAAGATCAGAAAACAAAAATTATAATAACTTTTAAGCAAGAGGAATATTTAACACCATAACATTTGAAAAACAAGAAGCAAATCAGTCATTCACAAAGGATGTGGTTGTCTACACAGAAGTTTCTGTACAGTCCACAGACTAAAAGCATAAAGAATTCTGGGTATTTAGCATGATTCAGAAAGTAAAAGCATTCCTATGAAACAGCAATTAGCTATTAGAAAATATATAGTATTCAGTCAATTTTAAGAGTCATTTTTTAACTATACTTTATTGTCTCTAAAATTGAAATATTTCTCTAACTTGTCTCATTTTGCAGTTAGAATGGTTTTGAGTTAAAGTCAATTTTTTTTCAAGCAGGAGTTGTATTTGCTTCTGCTTCTTACCAATCTGAAATCACTACACGTTACATTATTTGTCTAGGAGATTTTGGTCACAATGGTAGTTTGAATTCATACAGAGGTAGTTTGACCTCTCTGGGTGCTGACCTTAAAGTTCAAAATCTCAGGGAAGGATTTTTGTTTTATTTTGTTTTGTTTTCTTCCTGTGGTATATACTTATATTGGGTGAAGCATTAGCTTTTCATTTTTGCATTCTATTTTGTAGTGATGCTAGTTCTTAATACTATGTAAAACAATAGCATCATTATTTAATAACTATTAAAATTAATGAATTGAATAATATCTCTCTTGTATTTTCATTTGTTTGTTTATTTGGGGATAGTGGATTTGGCCACACCCAGCAGTGCTCAAAGACTATTTCTGACTCTTACCTCCGGAATGATTCCTTGTGGTGTGCAATATACTATATATGTGCTAGGAATTTAAATTAGAGCCTTTGTCCTTTGAACATTTTATTAAAAAGGATATTAGCAGGGCCAAGAACAGTGGAGCAGATGGTAAGGCTAGCCTAGGATAGACTGTGGTTCGATCCCCCAGTGTCCCATATTGTCCCCCAAGCCAGGAGCGATTTCTGAGCACATAGTCAGAAGTACTGAGCTTCACCGGTGTGGTCCAAAAACAAAACAAAACAAAAAAAAAGATATTAGCAACAGGTAGATCTTAATGTATGAGATATAATTTAGGTGAGAGAAAAAAAGAATATTGTAGGAAGAAAGCCTGTTTTCAGAACTCGAGTAAATCTCTTCGTTTTCAAATGATGAATACCTGAATACAGAAATATTTTTCTAAAGAAGATGGTTATTAGTTTTTAATGATAAGAATAAGTAGATCATCTTATAAATCTATGTTCAGAGATTCACTTATAATGTATTATAGAATAATTTCTTTGGAAGATAGGGAGTATAATAATATGGATATTTGAAAGGACCTTTTTTCCTTTGGATAACTGGAAATTAGCTTTACCTATCAATCTAATTAGACAAGACTAAAAAATAATGGTCTAAGTGTTATGTATGTAAACATTTCCATAAGATTATTATGTCACTGATCCTACCTAATCAATAATTGTGTCCTACCCTAGGGTGTGACCTGGCATTCTGCTCCCACCTAGGGTGGTACCTAATTCTGTGGTATAAAAGCAAGGGTTTTGTGGAAGGCAGGAGTTTTTTTTTTTTTTTTTTTTTTTTTTTTTTTTTTTTTTAGTTCATTCCATGAATAGATCCATCATATATACTACCATGCCAAGCACTATTTTAAATTCTTTTCTTTTTTTTTTTTTTTTTTTTGGTACATCTGGTGACATTCAGGGCTCTGCACTCGGAAATTGTTCCTGTCAGGCTCGGGGGACCATAAGGGATGCTGGGAATCAAACTGGGATCCATCCTGTGTCGGCTGCATGCAAGGCAAACACCCTAACACTGTGCTATCGCTAGGCCCCTATTTTAATTCTTTAATAATCAGAAGTAGGTGTAAGGGCCTTTATGATCCCAAGTCAAAAAAGTAAGGTTGATGGATGTTCTCACATATAGAGTAACAAGAAATGAGAATAACAGACATCTAATGATAGCAAGCCTGTATTACAGAAATAAAATTGCCAAGTAAGGAAGGGAAAAGAGAGGAATGAGAAGGCAGAATGGTGGGATAGAAGGAGAAAATTGTGTATGCCAAAGTCTTAAGAGTTGACACTATTATAACTGTGACTAAAGCTACCAAAAACAAAACAAAACAAAACAAAACACTTCCGTGTTGGAGAGTTAGTACTGAGTTTAAAATGTGTATACCCTGCATGTGCTCCAGCTGGATTCGATCCTTTTCATCTCAGTGGCATTGGGTATACCCTGATGTTTTCCAGGCACTGTCATTAGGGTCGTCCTGGTAAGACCCCACAATAGACTCCCACTTAACCATCTAAGAGATACTGGGGGGAGGGCATTGCCTATGAACACTATTTAGAAGTACTAATTGGATAACTAATCCCTAATGAAGCAAAGACAATACCAAATAGAGACAAACCTTTTAAGTATTGTCAATAGAACATTGACAAGAGGCTACAAAGGAGATGCCTGGGGTACGGACTTGTTAGAGTGGTAGGGTTTTGACACTCTGGGATAGGGATGATGTAGCATGGTGCATATAAAATAATAAGATGGAAACTGTTGTAAATCACATTGCCTTAATAATAATAAGGTTTAGGGGAAAATGAAATCATGAAATTTTCCTATATGTGGATGTACATGGAAACTATTATGTTGACTGAAATAAGTCAGAGGAATAGAGAAAGACACAGAATAGTCTCATTCATCTATGGGTTTTAAGAAAAATTAAAGGCATATTGTAATAAGGCCCAGAGACAATGGCATTAAGGGCTCGAAGGGCCAGAAAGACCAGCTCACAATTTGAAGTTCACCACAAAGAGTGGTGAATGCTGTTAGGAAAATAACTACACTAACAACTAGCATGACAATATTAAAGAATGAGAGAAGTAGAATGCCTGCCATGAATACAGGCAGGAGTGGGGGACAAGGGAAGCATTGGTAGCGGGAATGTTGCACTGGTGGTGGTGGGGTATTCTGTTTATGATTGAAACCCAACTACAGAAAAAAATCTAACCCTATCAAAAGCGTCATGCTTTTCAAAGAAGATGCTTTTCAAAGAAGAAATACAAATGGCCAAAAGGCACACGAAAAAATGCTCCACATCACTAATCATCAGAGAGATGCAAATAAAAACTATGAGGTACCATCTCACACCACATAGACTGGCACACATCACAAAGAACAAGAACAATCTGTGGAAAGAAAAGAACTCTCATTGCTGGTGGGAATGCCACCTAGTCCAGCCTTTATGGAAAACAATAAGGAGATTCCTCTAAAAACTGGAAATTGAGCTCCCATATGATCTAGCTATACCACTCTTAGGGAGATACCCTAGGAACACAAAAATATAATTCAAAAATTCCTTCCTCACACCTATATTCATTGCAGTGCTATTTACAATAGCCAGACTCTGGAAACAACCAAGATACCCTTCAACAGATGAATGGCTAAAGAAACTGTGGTACATATACATAATGCAATATTATGCAGCTGTCAGGAGAGATGAAGTAATGAAATTTTCCTATACGTGATGGACATAGAATCTATTATGCTGAGTGAAATAAGCCAGAGGGTAAGAGAAAGACACAGAATAGTCTCACTCATCTATGGGTTTTAAGAAAAATTAAAGACATTATTATAATAATTCCCAGAGACAATAGAGATGAGGACTAGCTCACAATATGAAACTCAACACAAAGAATGGTGAGTGCAGTTAGGGAAATAACTACACTAACAACTACTATGACAGTCTTAATGAGTGCGAGAAGTTAGAATGCCTGTCTCAAATATAGGCAAGGGTGGGGAAGAAGGGAGAGGGGCATTGGTGGTGGTAATGTTGCACTGGTGAAGGGAGATGTTTTGTTTATGACTAAAACCCAACTACAGTCATGCTTGTAATATGGTGCTTAAATAAAGATTTTATATATAAAAACAATCTTTAACAATGAAACTTATATCAACACTGTGTCCCTTCTGAGGGATTAGTCTAGAGATTGAATCAGAACAGAATGTAGAAGCAAGTGGGCCAGGGAGAAGATTAATGGAAGGTGATATAGACAGTAGGTAGAGATGGATACCTAGATTTGGGATATAATTTGGAAATAAAATAGATAAATATTTTCTCTAAATCAAACATAATCTTTTTTTCTTTTCTTAATTTATTTCTTCTACATAGACAAATAATTAAGTTATCTTACTTTCTCTTCAAATTAACATTGTAATAAGTAGCTAAATCTCTTGGACCTTAACTAAAATTTTAGGTTAATTCAATAGTATATAAGTGGTTTTTATTCTCCTTAACTTAAAGATTATATTTTCTCTTTTGTGTGTCCTGCAGATGTGCTTATCTATTTATTTTTCTTAACTCAAGTTTCTCCTTGCTCTTGTAAGTGGCTTTTTGCATCTCATGGCTATTGGCATGATGTTTTCATATTATTTAAGAATAACAATATTTCTAATTAAGAAGACTTTGTTATATAACTTTATTTTTAAAATTTCTACTTCAGTTACCATCTTGTGCTTAAATCTTTCAGTGAACAAATACTATAATATCTGGTCTTGTATGTGTTTTTTTTTTATTATAAAACTAATCAAAAAGCCTGCATAAAAGAGTATTGTTTGTGTTTCTTTGCACCTTATCCCCTTCTCTTCATTTGTTTTTCCTGGCATCTAAATTATTTTCTTCCTTGCTGTTGCTTCCTGTGCAAATGTTTCCTCTGGCTGCATGGGACAACAACATATCAGTGAATTGATTTCTGCATTAGTCTCGGTAAGCAAGAACTCAAAGAAATTAACAGGGTACTATATCATAAATGTTTAAATTCCTTAAATGTAATTATGTGTAATTTTTGTCTAGTAGTACTTCCCATCTCAGATCAACTCATAAAAATGCAATACTTCTATATATGCACATATATATATTAATCATGTTTTTCAAAAATGTACCTTTCAAATATAATTGACAAATTTAGAATTTACTATTAAAATGGGAGAAACTCTAATAATATGTGATATCATGTACATTTTGTCTGGCATGCTTTTGTAACTGGTAAAATGCCTACTAAATTTTTTTTACTAGGCAAGAAAGAATGCATGCTCATTCTGAGTAGGACTTGAACTCTACTATATAGCCTAGCTAATGGAATCTTCAACACAAAAGTGAAACAATAGTTTGTGTCATCTGTATAGTTATGTTTCTATGGGTAGAAATCTTCAAAATATGGATTATTTCCCATTAAGAAAGTAAGTTTTTCTATTTTGAAAGTTAAGAGCTCCTGTCTGTCTGTTCTAGACTCTGCAGGGCATTTGCAGTAAAAGGATAAGACAGATTTAAGACTGAATTTTAATCTATTCTATTTCACTACTAATTTTATCTTGATTCTGTATTTGCAAAGATCTTACTAGTTTTCTCCATGTCTTCTCTCCTGAGAAGAATAGTCTACCATATTTTTTTTAAATGAAGGCTAATTAGAAATGAAGACCAGACTGTCCAAAGGTTTAAAAAGTACCTAAGTTATCATTTGAGAGCAAGAATTAAGATATTAGTCCTGGAGATAGAAAATCTGTCAATGGTTTCCAACATTATTTTGTTTCTGTTTTTGTTGTTTGCTTTCTTGCTCTTTACCCTCTTTCCTATAATTCCTTGTATTTGTCCTCAGAAGTGTCAGTGGGTGTTCTCCAAGTTTGGTTAATAAAGAATAGACTTCCTACTGTTCCCAGGTTATTAGATCAGAGATAGGCAGAGATTCTTAACCCAGAAGGTAACTCAAAGGCCATGCCAAACCTGCTTACTCTAGAAGTCAGCAATCATGACCTGACAGATGGTGAAAAGCACTGGAGAGGGCATGATATGTAGGAAATGTCTGAGAAGTTTAGGAAAAGAGGACCTGAGTACATAATGAAGATTATTTTATATTTGTAAGACAAATAACTTTGTAGACCCATGATTTTAAAAATAAAGATCTATGAAAATAAGCTGAATTATACAAAGACCAGAGCAATAGCACAGTGGTAGGGCATTTGCCTTGCACATTACCAATCCAGAACAAACCTGGGTTCAATCCCTGGCATTCCATAAGGTCCCCCGAGCCTGCCAGGAGCAATTTTTGAGCACAGAGCCAGGAGTAACCCCTGATCACTGCTGGGTGGGTGTGGCCAAAAAAAGATGAATTATACAGTTATTTTAATGTAAGAGGTATTAGATAAAAATTTGAAGCTCCTGATGTTTTGCACTTTATCCTCTAATTCAGTTTTTTTATAGTCCCAGAGTGACTCAGGATAGGAAACAGCAAATTAACTTCCTAAGCTTCTGTAAGGTTTAAAGATTGAAAAGACTTACTTTGACTACGTTCCCTTATTTTATGAATAATTTTTAAAGGCAGACAGATTTTTAAGAGAAAAGCAAGTGTTTGAATAATTTGGTTTTTGTGTCATTAATGAAAACCAGTCATGTTCACAGAAGTTGCTAAAACAAACTTTGTTTATTTCACTTTTCTTAAATTTCAGTATTATTTCACTATTCACTATGGCTAAAGAAAAGCTTTTAGAAGACTTTCCCATAAAGCACTAAATGTCTTTAAGTTAAGTTTTTTTTCTAAAAGAGGGAAATGAAGTAGCAGTAATATTACTGGGTCGTATGTACAAATGAGAAAATATTGTAAAAACACTTGCCACAGGGTTGTACACATTATAAGTTCTAGTAATGCTCATGCTACATGACCCACTTCATAAGATTTATGAGTATTTTGATAACTTGTTATTCCTCAGATACAACAAAAATTTGGAAGAAGCTAAAAAACTTGGAATAAAGAAAGCTGTAACAGCCAACATTTCGATGGGAGCCGCTTTCCTATTGATTTATGCATCATATGCTCTGGCATTTTGGTATGGAACCTCCTTGGTTCTCTCAGATGAATATACTATTGGACAAGTGCTAACTGTAAGTAATATTATACTAAGAAATTGATCATTATTTTAAATGCCAGTGTTATTAAGCGGTGCCAGCTTGACTGTAGGGAATTAATATATGAAATATCAATTGAATAATACAGAAATACACTATTAGATTAAATATAGAAAAGAAACTCCATATATCCAGTGATCAATATTGCTGTCTCTTTTGCAGATTCCTTGTACAATTAATCCTGTACTTTAAATATTACTATTGCCAACACCCATATTATGAACTTAAATTTGTTGAGATTATTTGTACCAGATTTTATGTTAAAAACCTCTAGGGTTTTTGGTTTGTGGTTTATGGTTTGTTCATACCTGGTCATGCTTGAGAGACCATATTTGCCAGTTCAAACCATGATTGGCCCAGTATTGGGCAAATATCTTAACACTTACATTATTCCTTTAGTCCTTCAGATTTATTTTCTAAGGTACTATTCAGAGAAATCAGCAAAAATAGACACTAGCTTTTTGACATCCTTTAAATAAAAGCTAATCTACCTCATAAATTTATGAAAAATGAATTATTACTCTTCCATTTTTGGGAAGAATATGTTTTCAATATTCTCTCTGGTGAGTCACACTCTTCCAAAGTTTTGTTCAAGCACTTGTCATTAAATGAAAGCTTTGTTTATTTAAAGACAATGAAATAACTGATCCAACTCAATATGTGTCTTGATATAATTAAAGTAAATGCTACTTTAGAATTTGCTTTATTAAATTTATCTTTCTACTTTATTTTTCTTTAATACTTTACTTCTATTTTATTTTTTTCAATACTTTACTTTTACTTTATCCTTTGAGAAAAATCAAGGTGGTTCCTTTATACAAATTTGTGGAATTATTGATGGGCCATTTTGTTGAAATCCTTTAAATGTTCCTTTTCTCAGGAATCATGGCTATACTCTGAATGGGATAATTATGTCTCTAGTTATTCAGTTAAATATTCTTTAAACCAAAATGCTATTATTAGGATAATGCGACTGTGTATAGACCTAGGTTCTGAGAAGAGATTTTTTTTATTATTTATTTGTGATGTAGACAGCAATATTAAGTATAATACTCCCCCAAGTTAAGATCTACCCCACAAACTGCACAAATTCCAAACTACTATGGAATAGCTTCATTGACTTGTCAAAACTGTTATCTCTTCTACCAAATGAAAATGTCAAGAATAGAGAACCATTAGAATTGTAAGGACTGGTAGGGAAATACAGAGAGATTTTACATAGTTCCAAATATGTGTATGTATGTATATAAATGGAGTTTTGCAATGTACATATAGATATTTTGCATATATAATACATATAAAATATGAAATGCTATAGTATCTGTTTAATTTGAAGAAAATGAATAGTAACATTAGTTCCCTTTACATATTGAAGAGAATGGGGCTGGAGTGATAGCACAATGGGTAGGACTTTTGCCTTGCACGCAGCCAACTAGGCTCAATCCCATATGTAACCCTGAGCCTCCAAAGAGTAATTTCTGAGTTTAAAGTCAAGAGTAACCCCTGAACCTATCTGGTATGACCTCAAAACAAAAAACACTCACACAAATAAATTCTGAAGAGAAAAGTCAAGTTTTCCCCAATAGAAAACTGATTTGGACAAAAAGTGGGGGACGGGAAGCCAAAACAAAACACCACCATAAAAACCCAAATTTGTTTATCTGTCCCAAAAAACATCGTTTGATGGCAAAAAAAAAAAAAAAAAGATTTACCTGATAAAGAACAATGTCTTCGTTTTATAATTCACAAAATATTTTCATATACACTATTTTTTTTGTTTGTTTGTTTTTGGGTCACACCCGGCAGCGCTCAGGGGTTACTCCTGGCTATCTGCTCAGAAATATCTCCTGGCAGGCACGGGGGACCATATGGGACACCGGGATTCGAACCAACCACCTTTGGTCCTGGATCGGCTGCTTGCAAGGCAAACGCCACTGTGCTATCTCTCCGGGCCCTCATATACACTATTTTATCTGACATAGAAATTCTAAGCTTTCCTAGTAGGTTCTGTTTTGTTTTTGCAAATGAGGAAATGGAAGCCCAGAAATTCTGTTAAAATGAATTGAAGCCTTATGGTCAATTATATCATTGTTTTATTGAGCAAGTAAGAGTAATTCTAGAGAATACATTAAAAACTATTAAAATGTTAAACTTTTAAAATATCTTAATATTGAAATTTAATATTCTGTACTTGTGTTGACAGGTAAAAATTTTATTAATTGTGTTAGAAAAAGTATGAAAACAATTATAAGATACAACCTAAGTAACTTGTGGTTTTTTTCAAATTCTATAGGTCTTCTTTTCTGTATTAATTGGGGCATTTAGTATTGGACAAGCGTCCCCAAGCATTGAAGCCTTTGCAAATGCAAGAGGAGCAGCTTATGAAATCTTCAATATAATTGATAATGTATGTCTGAATCAGTCATTTATTTCGCACCCTCGATATTTTTCTAGTTTATAACTATTTTATTTTCTAAAACTCACTTTAGCTATGTTACCACAAATGTCATTAAAAGTAGTTATTGTAAACTAGTAACCTCCTAAAATTTTATTCTGCTTTAGAAACCAAGCATTGACAGCTTCTCAAAAAATGGATACAAGCCAGATAATATTAAAGGAAATTTGGAATTCAAAAATGTTCATTTCAATTACCCATCTCGAAAAGAAGTCCAGGTACAATAACAAAAAATTCAAGTTTCAATAATGTATTTGATGAAAAGTTTCTGATAATTTTAGAGATTATAACATTTATCTCTGTCTGCCTCTGTAGACACATAAATATGCCTACTTTTGAGTTCAATGCTCAGTTCTAGTCCCAATCTTGCCTGGTCCCAATCTTGCCTGGTCCCTTTCTCTTTGGTTTTTGGGCCACACGATGATTCTCAGAAGCAATGCTTGAACTCAATGCTTGAGGGTTCCTTGAAGTCCTGGGGACCAAGAGGACCTGGAACCAAACCCCAGTCACTCATATGCAAAGTGGCTTGTGTCTCAGCCCTTGAGATATTTCCCTCTTGACTTGTCTTTAAATTTACTTCTTATTCACCCTGGTAGATCTTGAAAGGCCTCAACCTGAAGGTCCAGAGTGGGCAGACAGTAGCCCTGGTTGGAAACAGTGGCTGTGGAAAAAGCACAACAGTACAACTCATACAGAGACTCTACGACCCTGTGGAAGGCATGGTGAGAGGAGCTCAATGTTGCAGAAATTAATAGTTACTACTGCATACTTTTTTGATCTGCAAGGTTTGAATCACTTTTTTTAGGTCACTATTGATGGACAGGACATTAGAACAATAAATGTAAGGTATCTGCGGGAAATTATTGGCGTGGTGAGTCAGGAACCTGTGTTGTTTGCCACCACAATAGCTGAAAACATTCGCTATGGCCGTGAAGATGTCACCATGGATGAGATTGAGAAAGCTGTGAAAGAAGCCAATGCCTATGACTTTATCTTGAAACTGCCCAATGTAAGCTCTTCTCCATCCTGCTTAGGTTATAAGCTCAAGGAATAGAAAGCTGGCCTCATGTATCTCAAATTAGGAAACTATTGTAAATTGGAGGGACTTCTGAAAGGAAATCAAGGGTACTTTAGATGTGAAAGCTTTAGCAAATCTGGGGCCGGAGAGATAGCATGGAGGTAAGGCGTTTGCCTTTCATGCTGAAGGATGGTGGTTCGAACCCCGGCTTCCATATGGTCCCCTGTGCCTGCCAGGGGCAATTTCTGAGCATAGAGCCAGGAGTAGCCCCCTGAGCGCTGCCGGGTGTGACCCCCTCCAAAAAAAAAAAAAAAGCTTTAGCACATCTACTAGTAGTACATATATTTTTTTAATAATGGGGCTCATTATTGCTAAGTTTTAAGGAACTGGCTCATATTGCCTGGGCAACTTGACTTTGTTATGGAATTTCTTCATTTAAAATGAGAGCTGAGATTACTTGTTCTTTTTCTAAATTTTCCTGTTTTTTTCTGTTGTAGAAATTTGACACCCTGGTTGGAGAGCGAGGGGCCCAGTTGAGTGGGGGACAGAAACAGAGAATTGCTATTGCTCGTGCTCTGGTTCGAAACCCCAAGATTCTTCTGCTAGATGAAGCCACATCAGCCTTGGACACGGAAAGTGAAGCAGTTGTTCAGGCAGCCCTGGATAAGGTCTGTGAATCTCAGTTCCAGCTAATGTTAATTCTTATTAACATTAAACTTTTATAAAGTTATTCTTCCAAGAGAATATAACTTTTCTGATTACGTCTAAAGTTATTCCTTCTCTTGTTAAATGAAGACATCAGCATTTTCAAGTTTGTTAATTTCTACTTATGTTTTTTTGGCACTTTTTTCAGTACAGATGAATACTTTTTCACTGAAAGATATTAAAAGTAACTCTTAATGAAAAATATCAAGTTAAAAAATGGTTTTCAGGGGCTGGAAAGAGCATGGAGGTAGGGCATTTACCTTGCACGTAGACGATGGTTCAAATCCCGGCATCCCATATGGTCCCCTGAACCTTCCAAGTTCTATTTCTTGTTTTGTTTTTGTTTTTGTTTTGTGTTTTTTTTTTTTTGGTCACACCCGGCGATACTCAGGGGTTACTCCTGGCTATCTGCTCAGAAATAGCTCCTGGCAGGCACAGGGGACCATATGGGACACCGGGATTCGAACCAACCACCTTTGATCCTGGATCGGCTGCTTGCAAGGCAAACGCCTCTGTGCTATCTCTCTGGGCCCCCAAGTTCTATTTCTGAGCGTAGAGCTAAGAGTAGCCCCTGAGCACTGTCGGGTGTGACTCAAAAAAAAAAACAAAAAAAACAAAAAAAAATGGTTTTCAGTTGAAAAATTTTCTTTAGCTAATTGTGATATTTAGTTTTTCTCTCTTTTGTTTGTCTTTGGACCATACCCAGTGTTGCTCCTGGCCCTACACCCAGCAATTAACTGACTTGGGGATTGAACCTGATTCAACCATGTGTAAAGCAAACACCCATTTGCTATATATCAGTTCAGCCCTGGGTTTGTTTTGTTTGAACATATTTTTGGTACATGTTTTGTTTGAAACATAATTTTAGGATTTGTTTTATTCTTAAGATATTAAAATGCCTTTAGAAGACTAAGATATGCAAAATATCCCCAGGAGAGGGCAGAATGCTGTTAATGCTCGAAACCTACTGGAATCAATACCATAAAATGTCTTTGCTATTGGGGCCGGAGCAGTGGTGCAGGTGGTAGGGCATTCACCTTGAAGGGTCACAGTAGAATCCAAAGATGAAAATATTTTTCCATGTTTCCCTTCTATAATAGGAATACAATGTTGCATGTTCTTCAAATATCCTCTTAATTATGCTTAATGGATTTTTGAAATAGAAAAGAAGTTTTAAAAAAAATTTTGAGCAGGGACCAAAGAGATAGCACAGCTGTAGGGTGTTTGCCTTGCAAGCGGCCGGCCCAGCACCAACAGTTGTTCAAATCCTGGCAACCCATATAGTCCCCCATGCCTGCCAAGATGATTTCTGAGCACAGAGCCAGGAGTAACCCCTTTTGGGTGTGACCCAAAAAATGAAGAAAAAAATTCTTTGAGAAAAATAGAGACAGAGAGATTGTAGGATTTTCTGCCCTTGAACTTTACTTATTTATAATTTCACACTGTGCTTTTGTCAATTTTTGCATTAATTATACATAAAACATTTTTAAAGGATGCATTTAAAAGTAACTTGAGGGGTGGAAAAGCTAGAAAGGGAACAATTGTGGAGAGACATTGGCACTTGGTGAGTTTGGTGCAGTAATATTGTTTGCTTAAACTTGCAGTGGTCCTCAAACTATGGCCCATGGGCCACATATTGTATTTGTTCCCATTTTTGTTTCTTCACTTCAAAATAAGATATATGCAGTGTGCATAGGAATTTTTCATAGTTTTTGTTTTTACTATAGTCTGGCCTCCAACAGTCTGAGGGACAGTGAACTGGCCTTCGTTTAAAAAGTTTGAGGACCACTGGAGCCTAAAGCATTAATATTAACATTATTTTAAAGCATACTACCTTGGCCACCTGATTTTTAAAAAAAGAGTCTGAGAACATCTCAAACTAATGTCTTTCTCAAGCCTCTAGATTTTATTCTTTTTAACTTTGTGCTCATAACATCTATGAATGAAGCTATATGAGAGTTAAAAATAAAGATCAAATGATTCCTAAGGCTGATCAATAGCTCATATTTTTAGTTTGTTTTTATTTGGGGGTCACACCCAGTGGTGTTTAGGGGTCAGTAACTCCTGCCTCTACACTTAGGAGTTATTCCTGATGGTACTCAAGGGACCATATGAAATTGATTGCTAGGGATTGAACTGTAGGGTTTCAAACAACCTATTAGCCTATACTTTCTCTGGCCCCGGGATGAGTAAATTTTTTACTATAATTATTTGTTTACTCAAACACTATTTTTTTTCTGTCATTAGGCTCGAGAAGGCAGGACCACTATTGTGATAGCTCATCGTTTGTCTACAGTTCGTAATGCGGATGTGATTGCTGGGTTTGAAAATGGAGTCATTGTGGAGAAAGGAAATCATGAGGAACTCATGAAAGTGGAAGGCATTTATTTCAAACTTGTCACAATGCAGGTATAGATTATCTCTAGACTTGCCTAAAATGTTTCAGGCATAAGCAGATTTTTCTGTGTTAAATGCTATAAATAAATGTTACTTGATTATCTTGAGAAGTAGGGGGCTGGTGAGGTGGCACTGGAGGTAAGGTGTCTGCCTTGCAAGCGCTAGCCAAGGAAGGACCACAGTTCAATCCCTGGGTGTCCCACATGGTCCTCCCAAGCCAGGGGCAATTTCTGAGCGCTTAGCCAGGAGTAACCCCTGAGCATCAAACGGGTGTGGCCCGAAAAACAAAACAAAAATAAGAACAAAAACAAAAAGAGAAGTAGGAAGACTACTTGGGGTAGTCAAGATCAGACTAATTTTTTTAATTTTATTTTCCTTTGCAGAGGGAAAGTAAAAATAGTAAGCTGTCCACCATACTAGTCACTAACCACATGTGTGGCTACTGAACACTTGGATAGTGGTTAATTTGTGTTGAAGTATTGTTAAGTTATAATGTGCTTTTATTAAAATTGTATGCCATTCTGAAGAATACAGAACAATTTAATATGCTGAATGCTCTATTTTTTTTTTTTTTTGGTTTTTGGGTCACACCTGGCAGCGCTCAGGGGTTACTCCTGGCTCTACACTCAGAAATCACTCCTGGCAGGCTTGGGGGACCATATGGGATGCCAGGATTCGAACCACCATCCTTCTGCATGCAAGCCAAATGCCTTATCTCCATGCTATCTGTCCAGCCCCTGAATGCTCTATTTTTTTGTTTGTTTCTTTTTCGGGCCACACCCGTTTGATGCTCAGGGGTTACTCCTGGCTAAGCACTCAGAAATTGCCCCTGGCTTGGGCGGACCATATGGGACACTGGGGGATCCAACCATGGTCTTTCCTTGGCTAGCCTTTGCAAGGCAGATACCTTACCTCTGGTGCCACCTCGTCAGCCCCTGAATGCTCTATTTTAAATAAAATATTTAATTAAAATTTGTATAGCTACAAAGAAAACTTAAATGACAAATGTGGATCTCAGTATCATGCACCATTTTCTTTTGATGGTGTAGGTGCAAAAGCCTCTCAAAATGACACATAAAAAAAGATGTGACTATATGAAATAGAGATGACTATGTGGTATGTGGTATAGATGTTATTTTAGCATATTAAGTGGGAATTATTTATTGTTTGTTTTGTTTTATGGCCACACCCATACAGCTCCTGATTCTGTTTTCAGAGATCACTCCTGGCTGGGCTCAGGGGACTACATGAGATTCTATTATCTGTTGGTTACATGTAAGGCAAATACCCTACTATCTGTACTATCTCTCTGGTCCCATCAGTGGGAACTTAGTTAACTAAACTTAGTTTAGGTTTGTGACATTTAAAATAATTAACAGTTTCTCTTTTCCTCCAATTACTGTTTTTCTTGTTATCTGTTCTGATATTTTTTTTATTGGCTAACTGAGCCTAACCAGCTTTCCCGTATTTCCTGTTTATTTCAGTCACAGGGAAATGAAATTGAATTAGAACCTTCAGTTGAGGAACCCTATGAAACCTTGCTAAATTATTCAAAAGATGAGGGATCAAGTCTAATAAGAAGAAAATCAGCTAGAGGTAGTATCCGTGAACCACAAGCCCAAGACAGAAAACTTAGTATAAAAGAGGCTGAGGTGAGTGAAAGATGAAGAATTATGTCTGAAATGCTGTTGCTGTGCTTTCTAACTGTAGTGGGCAAGTGGCTATGATAGAAATGGGAACAGAAACAGTTGACCAGGGTCCTTCTCATTGCACAGTCAAAATTCCCACAATTTAAAACATCTAAGAGTCTGCAGATATTTATGGGATACAAATTTTAGAATTTGAATGTTACATGCAACATTATATTGGATCTTCAAGTCTAAACAATTTTGTTCTCTTTGTTCCAGTTATGTTCTTGTCATTTTCTAAATATTATGCTGTGGAAACATATATCTTTAATTATAAAGGAATAATATTTTAAAAATATGTCAGCATTTAAAAAATTAGTTACGTACTGGTTAGGAATGAATGTTCATTTAAAAACTGTGAAGGAAGCATTATATATGTTGAATTAATAGAGTGTCAATTTGTCAAAACTAGTATGCTGCAATATTTTGTTGTTGTTTTTTTTTTCCAGAATGAAAATGTACCTCCGGTTTCCTTTTGGAGGATCCTGAAACTAAATCAAACAGAATGGCCTTATTTTGTGGTTGGTGTAATCTGTGCCATCATAAATGGAGGCTTGCAGCCAGCCTTTTCAGTAATTTTTTCAAAAATTATAGGAGTAAGTATATTCATTTTGTAGATTTACTAAAGAATTAAATATATGGGGCCGGAGAGTTAGCATGGAGGTAAGGTGTTTGCCTTTCATGCAGAAGGTCATTGGTTTAAATCCCGGCATCCCATAAGGTCCCCCGTGCCTGCCAGGAGCGATTTCTGAGCGTGGAGCCAGGTGTAACCCCTGAGCACTACCGAGTGTGACCCAAAAAACAAAATAAAGAAAAGCATTAAATATATGAGCTTATAACTATATACAAAGGCCATAAAAGCACATTCTTTGAAATGAAACCAAGTAACCTTAAGATAAGTGAATATCAGTCTACTTTGTAATGGGAAACTATTTCCAACCATCATTTATCCTGACCATTTGGTTTCTGTCCAGAAGTCCTGGAAGCCAGATCCCTGAAATATTTAGCAAATTCCAGAAGATGATTGTCTCTTACCTGGTATGATTAGGCTCGGAGAAAACCTCCTGAAATCATATCATTTTAGTACATGGAGAATCCCGTGTTTCTGAGGCAGTCCTTGCACTTGTTTTGATAAAAACTAAAAGAACATTTTCCAAAAGACTGAGATTCAAATAAGCTGGTTGTACCTGATTTTATCAATGACATTTCAACCTGTTTTATGTTTAATGACCTATGCTCAATGTCAAGTTGAGGACTACCTGGCTTTAGCAACAGAAAACATTGTGGAGGAAGAGATTGGTCATTGCTTGAAACATGGGCCAACCATGGAATTTTAATTAACATATTTTTTGCTCTGTAAGATGCACCTGACTATAAGACACACAGGTTTTAGATGAGGAAAACAAGAAAATAAAATATTCTAAAGCAAACGGTGCAATGTGAGATTACCATCAGGAGTCGGTGTCTGGGAGGAACCAGGCTGTGAGGCCCAAGTATATTTACAATACACCAGTTCACAGCTAGTTAAATACATTTACTTAACTTTTTTTACATCATAAAATAAAAAAAAAAATGGGACCAAAGCCGTGGCACAAGCAGTAAGACGTCTGTCTTGCACACTAACCTAGGATGGACCACCTTTCGATCCCCCAGCATCCCATATGGTCCCCTAAGCCAGGAGCGATTCCTGAGCGCATAGCCAGGAATAACTCCTGAGCATCACCGGGTGTGACCAAAAAAAAAAAAAAAAAAAAACCAAAAACATAAATAAATAAATTCATTAAAAAAAAACATTTTTTTAAATACTCAGACATCAGTTCCAGGTGGCGTTCGCTCCATAAACACACAGACATTCCCCCCCCCCCCATCTTTTGGAGGGAAAAATGTGTGTCTTTTGGTATGAAAAATATGGTATGTTCTTAAATATATAAAATTTAGATCTTCCTCTACTGGGCTAACTTACTTCAGCTCTATATTTATTTGTTTAATGTAGTTATTCAAGGAACAAAATCACTGCTGTGCCTAATCTCTAGTACTGATTGAGGTGCTGAAAATATGTCAAGGAGATGGAGATAGTATTTAATTGTGTGGAGTTTTTCTTCTAGTATCGGCTATTTTATAGGTAAAGGAAGGAAAGTAATTATTTTAGAATTTGCAGGCTGTAAAATCTACTGCAAATACACTCTGCCATTAGAACACAAAGGCAGTTACATGCAATACCAAATAAATGAACATGACTGTGTTTTATTAAAACTTTATGTAAACACTGGACATGACTCATAGACTGTTGATATCTGTTGTAACAGAGTTTCTGAGTTCTAGAAACTAGTTCTAGAAACTAGAAACTGAGTTCTAGTTCGCAGAGTTTCTGTCTTCTAGGCAGAGAGGCAGACAGAGGCATCGTCAGAAAAAAAAATCAAGGTGTTTAAATAAAAAAAAAAAATTCTATTTACTCGAAAAAAAAAAATCTGTCAGTAAAGGCTTCTTTGGACTATATAGCAAAAGCTCAAAGCTTTGTTTTTCTTTTTATGCATGTCATAGTCCTGAAGGCTGACACATTAGCTCCTAAATATTTGGGAGCAATCAGCCCTCTCCTGTATTGAAGATGTGTGACACAGAGTTTAAGATTATGAACTTTGAATCAGATATTTTGGGTTTGAATCTTTGGGTTATCACTTGCTAATTATTATTTTACTGGCCAAGTAAATTAATCTCTAATTCAGTGTCCCTTTGTATAAAAATAGTGATGATAATATCGTATTTTCCGGCATATAAGACGACTTTTGAAACAAATAAAAGTCAACCAAAAATGGGGGGTCGTCTTATATGCCCAGTATATCCCAAAAAATGTTTCAATATACCACTAAATGAAACAAACAAACAAAAAAATCAGGCCGCAGAGTTTCCAAATCTCTTTCTTGGGGGCTCCCAAACAGTACTCAGGAGAACTGGGGGCCACTTTTGGCAAAACCAGCTAACCGTGTTGGTGGTTCAGTACTAGGGTCCGAGGATGGGGTGTTTGGTTCATGTAGTGGGGGAGATTAACTGACACCACCAGGGAATTGCCAGAAAAGGTGCCTATGATAAGGGACCAATCACTGCAAGGCTGCTCGGACTGCTTCTCTAACTCAGCCAATCCAAGCAGGCTTTTTATGCACGCAAATTAGACAATAATTTGGACCCGAATCTACACTGTAAAAAGCCCGCTCAGATTGGCCAGAGTCAGAGAGGAAGTCTATTGCAGTATAACCTTTGAACTTTTGCTTGTTGTGATTGGCCCACTGTGGTACATACAGTTGCAGCATAGGAACGTTCTGTCTGATACAGCAAATATAGGCCTAAACCTATGTTTTAACTGCAAAATTAGGGGGTCGTCTTATACACCGGAAAATATGGTAATCTTCAGGTTGTGGTTGTGAGGATAAAAAGAATAGAGTGTAAATGAATTTAAGCAGAATGTGAACCTTTAAGTTCAACACTAGGGGAAGCCTAACCTGATTTCATTTCTATTCAAGTTTTCTTGACCTGTTTACTGTGAAACAATGGGAAATAATCAGGCTCAGAAGAGCCACTTCTGTAACTAAACTAAGATCTTGAAAAATTCTCTTCACAGGTTTTTACGAGGCCTGAGGATCCTGATATAAAAAGACAAAATAGTAATATGTTTTCACTATTGTTTCTAGTGCTTGGAATTATTTCTTTTATTACATTTTTCCTTCAGGTAAATATCTCTATTTTCAATTTATCTTTTGAAGAAATGTACAAATATCTGTGTAATTTGATTTATAGTAATATTGTTACTCTATTAACTGGACTAGTTGCAGCTAAGTTTCTTTTTTTTTTTTTTTTTTTTTTGTTTTTGGTTTTTGGGCCACACCCTGTGACGCTCAGGGGTTACTCCTGGCTATGCGCTCAGAAGTTGCTCCTGGCTTCTTGGAGGACCATATGGGACGCCGGGGGATCGAACCTTGGTCCGTCCTAGGCTAGCGCAGGCAAGGCAGGCACCTTACCTCCAGCGCCACCGCCCGGCCCCGCAGCTAAGTTTCTTTAAAGCAAAGGTTTTGCTTCCGGTGGCTTTCTTTGCTCTTCTTTCACCTTCCCCAACTGCAAATATTAATGAAACAAGAGACCAAATGCTTGGTGTAAAAGAATATAATGAAATGAAATGAAGTCTGAAGATTCAAAATTGGAATTTAGGGGACCCTTGGCATAAGTCTGAATGTAAGTTCTCCAAGTCAATTTTAAATTCTCAAAGAAACATTTTTTTTTCTAAAAGCAACAAAACCCAAAAATGTAAAAATGTTCCACTGGTTTTTAAAATGTTTGGAAAGTTTATCATTCAACTTTTCCTAAAAGAACTGTGTCTGGGGACAGAGTGATAGTACAGAAGGTAGGGTAGGGCATTTGTCTTGGATACAGTTGACCTATGTTCAATTCTCAGGATCCCATACTCTCTCTCAAGCCCACTAAGAGTAATTCCTGAGTACAGAGCCAGGAATAAGACCTGAGCACCACTTGATATGAGAGAGAGAGAGAGTTATTGAGATTGAGAGAGAGAAAGAGATTGAGATCGATGGGAAAATGCCAGTCTTGGGGACTAGAGAGAGAGTGCAGGTTAACTAGCATGCAGCTGTCTCAGGGTTGAATCACTGTAGCCACGTATGATCTCCAGACATCACCAGGCATCATTCCTGAGTACAGAGCCAGGAAAAAACTCTGAACCCTGCCAAAAGCCATAATAATAACACCACCAATAATAGCAATAATAAAATTACAACAAAAATTGGGGAAATATTTGTAGAGTCAAACTTAGAAGCTTGCAAATAATTGGCTGAGATGAAATAGCAAAGGGATGAAGTGCTCTGAAAACAGGCAAGATGACATGGGTGTTGGTATTAGAGCTGGGATTGAAAATTGCACCAGCCCCTCATTTTGTGTCCTTGAATGAGGGTAAATAACAAATTTGAACTGTATAACCTAGGAGTTCTCAAGCTTTGTAAAAAGGGGACCGTTGGAGACCAGGCTATAGTTAAAAGAAATCTGAATAGTGGCATCATGGGCCATAGTTTGAGGACCCCTGCCCTATACAGAGAGAAGTCAAAAGACAAAGAGGAGGAGGGGAGTTAGGTGGGGCACATTTTCTACACATGTGCACTATGGGCCCAAGACAAGCAGGACAGGTAGCAGCAAAAACACTCAGCTGGCCAATAAATGTCCTTGGGGTCTGCATCTGCCTGCGGGTCATAGTTTGAGGACCTCTGATAAACTAGTTTTCTCTTCTGTGGAGATAATGTTACCTGCTCTTTCAGTCATTGGAAAGAGATAATATAAGTTCTCAGGCCTATGTGGTAGTAGTCAATACTCATTCCCTTATTAAGTGAACAGATTATTAGCCACATATAACTTTTAAAATATAAGACTCAATGACTGTGTAACATTTTGTATACTTGTACAAAAGGAACGTTTGAACTCTTTTATAGCTAAGTATTGACCATCAATGAATTTCACCCTACTGCAGTAGATGTGACACTCCAGTTATGATGAAAGATTGTTATAATATCCATTAATGTCTTTGGCACTGGTGAGTCAAGATTGCTGAGGATGAAGTAGGTTAAGGAATACAGAGGGGGGGCCGGGCGGTGGCGCTGGAGGTAAGGTGCCTGCCTTGCCTGCGCTAGCCTAGGACGGACCGCGGTTCGATCCCCCGGTGTCCCATATGGTCCCCTAAGAAGCCAGGAGCAACTTCTGAGCGCATAGCCAGGAGTAACCCCTGAGCGTCACAGGGTGTGGCCCAAAAACCAAAAAAAAAAAAAAAGGAATACAGAGGGAAGGTAGGCTTTGAACTTTGATCCTTTAGACCCAGAGACTTGAAGTGGTGGAGCAAAAGGAGGGGAAGTATTACTTATGCAGTATAATGTTGTGGAACCTGGCTTTCCTAACTTAAGGTAGTATAAAGACTCTGAATTTAGATAACTCAAAATATAGAGATGGCAAAGTCTCAGCAGTATTGGTGTGCCCGGACCTTCATTTTAGAAACTAAATTAGGTATTTTAGATTACATCTCAGGCCCCAATTCCCATTCTAGTTAGGATTTTTTCTAAGACTTAATTCACATTTCAATTCTGCTACCTTGAACTGTGACTTCCATCAATATATCATTTTCTATTAATCTGTTTCATTTATGAAATGCAAATTACAGTGACATTATAATAATTTGCCAAAGTAATATATATATAAAGTTCATTACATTGTCAGGGTAAACACGATGTAATGATGACTCTCACTAAAAAATAGCAAGAGTTGAAAATAGACAAGATATTTTCATATTTAATATATTCTCATAACATAAATAAACTAGTTATTTTCAAGTAAATTTCATTATGTTGGTTACCTCAGGATTGAATTCCATTTGATTTCTTCCCTCATCCTGCACTGGTATCCATGCTAACAGAAGGGTAAGATATGTTAAAGCACTGAGCTGAGAGAAATGGTCTATGAACATTCATTGGTGTGTGTGTCTGTCTCCCTGCTTCCTGCAGGAAGAGAAGTCCCTGACTCCTTCTCACTTTCAATAACATGGTCCCAGCTGCCGGCACCACTTGCTCTTTTGTCATCCCTGAGAAGAGGTTGCTCTTTCATTCATTTGTACTTTTTGCATGTATCTCATTTATTTATCACAACATTGTCCCTGGTATTTGAAAGCAGAGAGGGGATATGGTTGCCCTTCTTCGTTTTGCTGATTCTGCAGGGACTCAGGCCTTACTAAGGTCTCTCTTTTGTCCCTCCCATTTGTACTCTGCCATCCTGTGACTGGCCTCATCTGAAAACTGACATCTCCCATGATCCACAAGAAAAGGACAGCATTGCTTTTAATTCATGTGTTCATATTCACTGAGATAAAGATAGTCCTTCATTCCCAACTGGGACATAGCATAGTTTCCCAATCCTAGCTTTATCTTATTATCTTTTCTTCTAGCAACTTCTCTCCTTCTAGACTACATCCTCTGAGGGTAAAGAGGGGCAGTGCATGAGGTTCTTTCTTAGTAAGCCTTCTTCCTCAGTCAAATTGGTCCTATATTTTTTTCCACTTAAAACTGAGAATTTAGGGGCCAGCATGATAGTGCAATGGTAGGGCATTTGCCTTGCATATGGCTGATCCAGGACAGACCTGGGTTCTATCCCCGGCATCTCATATGGTCCCCCAAGCCAAGAGCAGTTTCTGAGTGCATAACCCCTGAGCATCACCAGGTGTGACCAAAAAAAAAAAAAAAAAAAGCCCTGAGAATTTAATCTTTTTTTCTCTGTATCCTTCATAGTTGAGGTGACCATATATTTATATTCTATACCTAAGGTTCTGGTATAATGATTAATAGCATCACTTTCACTTAATATTCAAAATGTTCTAGTTTGCATGGGCTCACCAAAGTATGGGGGTCATGGGGTCCTTTCCATGACCCCCATACTTTGGTGGGCCCATGCAAACCATAATTGCCACTCTAACATTGTTTATACAGTGCTCCTTTGACTCTAAACCTTTAAGAAACCACTAGTAAAAATATCTGGAACTGCAAAAAAAAAAGGTTTACATTAGTGTTAACATATATGCTTTTAGTGACACTAGCATTCTGGGGGATAAAGGAGGGAGAAAGGGATATATGCTTGGGAACAAGGATGAAGGGAGGACAACACTGGTGGTGATGGATATTCCTCTGATTCAATGTTAATATGTACCTAAAATACTACTGTGAAAGATTTGTAAGTCATTATGATAAAAAAAATTGTGTTTTATTCAGAAATGTTCTTTGACTTACATGTATTATATTAATTATATATTATGCTATGTTATGTTATGTTACTATATTATGGTATGTCAGTTTACCTCAATATGTTAATCAATTTTGTCTCTTGAATAAATTCTTACAATAAAAAAAATGTTCTAGTTTGAGGGCTGGAGTGATTTCACAGTGGTAGGCTGTATACCTTGCACACAGATGACCTGGAACAAACCCAGGTTTGATCCCCAGCATCCCATATGGTCCCCCAAACCTGCCAGGGGCAATTTCTGACAGAGCCAGGAGTAACTAACCCCTGAGTGTCACCAGGTATGGCCCAAAAGCCAAAGAAAAGAACCAAACAAAAATGTCCTAGTTTGGATGCTACATAATATAAACATGCTGTGTAGTATTTCCCTGTTTGGGATCAATTGTTACTACATGAATGAATGAATGAATGAATGACAGTTGGCTAGAAGAAATCAGCAAAAGTGGGAGTGAGAAAGACAGTGAAGAATATTTCCAATTAAGTCTTCATTAGTACCTCAGCAGATTGGTGATGACAGTATGTTTCCAAACTAGATTGATGTGGTATTGCCACCCATGGCTAGACCACCATGGTACACTGTCACTAAAATATAGCCAAAACCTGAAATAGAATATTTGTTTTTGTTTTGGGGGCCATACATGGTGCTTGATCAGGAGTTACTTCCTCTCTCTGAGTTCAAGAATAACTCCTGGCATGCTCAGGAGATCATTTGAGATGCCAGGGATCTAACCCAGGTTGGTTGCAAATGCCCTATCTGCTGTATTTTCACTTTGGCCCCCGGAAATAGGGTATTTGAACTGAGCCTAGTGTCTTGCTTTAGCCTTGACTAACATCAAGTATTTCTGCATAGTCAGTAACTGAATCTCTAATCTTCTTGTTCACAGGGCTACACTTTTGGCAAAGCTGGAGAGATTCTCACCAAGCGGCTCCGATTCCTGGTTTTTAGATCTATGCTACGACAGGTATGTCTATGGAAGGATTTACCCACACTGTGCAGACTCCCAGTTGTGGTCTCAGAAGGTTGATACACTGTCGGGTTCATCAAAGTAAGCCCTTGTACTGATCTTCCCTCAGTCTCATTGTCCTGATGTGCCAGAGACGTCAAGCATAGACTCCGAAGCCCTGCTCTCTGTTTGCTTTGAGTTAAGCATGAGAAATGCATTGTTGGAGGACAGGGTCTTTGGAGCAGACTCATTGACAGCTTTGACTCTGTCACTGTTGCTGAAGCAGTTTTTCTCTGTCATTTATCCCTGTCCTCTTTCTTTACCTTGGGAAACCCAAAACACTTGTGTTTTTTTTTTCCCACTTAAACATGCCTCTGGACCTAGTCTCTCCATAAATCAAAATTCACTCCCCTGGTCCAGCATATTTATTTACTGTCTGCCTAAGTGACACATTGATTGAGCTTCAGTATTAATAGCTGTTTATAATACATTAAATTCCTCATATTTTATCCCTTTAAAGTCCCAGTAACAGCAGTCATTAATATTTTCCTTAAGATGTGAATGAATTCAGAGATTTTTTAGCAATCTTTGATGTTTTTACATGTTGATATTTCAAATGTATGCTTATAATGTTATAGAATTTGAAAAATCCAACTTCTCTCTCATACACATACATACATATATATTATAATATATGTGTATAATTTTTCCCGTTCCCACTTCCAAAACTTCAGTGCATTATACCAACAGAAAGATTTCTCTATTCATTACGCCTTCCTGTTCTTTCTTTCCTCTGGAACCACCCATTTTTACCAAATCTATGAGATAGTCTTATTTTTTGCCAATTCATTTGCCTAGGTTACTTGTTTTCCACATGTATGTAAAATCATTCTTTATATTTTTCACTTCTTATTTAACTTAACATAATAACCTCAGGATTAATTATATTCCAAAGGCATAGTTTCAATAGCCAAATAGTATTCCATGAATCACATATACCACAACTTCTTTAGCTACTCATCCATGAATAAACATTTAGATCAATTTTCTTTAAAAAAAAAGTGTTAAAATTAATTGTAAAACAGAATTTTCTTTCTAAAACAATTTACATTTTTTAAATACACAATGGCCACAACAATTGGTTTGAAATATGAATTTGATACATAAATAATATGTTCTTAAAAAGATGTCTGAACTGATGATTTGTAGTATCTGCTACTTTCCAAAGTGTTTGGCTACTGTAAATAATGCTTCTAACCATGGAAAATTTTGTGTAACTTTATTACTTTTAATTTAAAATGCCTAATCACTATTAAGTAAAAGGATGGCCTAATAGTGTTCCCTATTAGGGGACCTGTACTTGAACCCTAACAGAGAAGCAGCTGTTACTGTATTGGGTTTTTTAGATGACCATTTTATTTTTATCTCTTTTAGTTCTAGTCTATTTCTATTACAATCAGATAAGAATGAAGACATATTTGGGCCAGAGGAATATTACAGTGTATCAGGCACTTCCTTGTATAGAGCCAACCCCAAGCCTACCAAGAGTGATCACTGAACACAGAGCCAAAAGTAAGCTTTGAGCACCATTGGATGTGCCCGTCTCCCACAAAAGAACAAAGACATATTTAGGCTGGTGACTGATAGAACCAGAACTAAATCTAAGGAATGAGAATGACTTCACCACAGTGTATCCTGCTGTAGGTGTTTTAGTCAAACCAGATTCATAACTAAGATTCTTTTTAGGCTCAGATAGTCCTTCATCTAGGTCCATTACCTTATTACTCCTCTTATAGGCCATCCCCCAAGTCCATTATACTTTAGAAGCTGTGCCAATGGTTTTGAAGTGCCCTTTTCATAAATTATTAAGGACCACTAATGGGCATAGTACTAAGTATTGTAAGTAATTCAGGCTCAGACAGTTCCTACTTTTAAGCCAGTTGCATTTTAATATGGAGACACTTTAGTCCTCAGAAGTTTCAGGAAGCAAATTAATTGTTGTTGTTATAAATTATACTCCTGTTTCTTTCTGAAATATTTTGGAGGTAAATGGTAGGTGCTACTTAAGATTTATTTTAATCATCAGTTCAGGAATCTTCTTAGGAAAATGGTTATTCTTTTCATAATTTTATATTTCAAGCTTGATCAGTTTGGTATTTGTGTATTTAAAAGTAGAAGTAAGTATAGAGAGAAACGGTATTTGCACAATGTTGATCTTAGTTTGCTCCTTAGCACCACATATATTCCCCCAAACACCACCAGAAATGATCTCAGAGCTGAGAGCTAGAAATGTCCCCAAATCAAACAAAAAAAAAAAATGTAAGTGATTCCATTAAGAAAACAAAATCTTATGTTGAATTATAGAAAAGGGTCTTCTAAATCAAATTTGAGAGTGGGAGAGGGCTCCGTGGCAATTCTGAACTGAAAGGCTCACTGGTATTGAGTATTGCCTGGACAACCCAGCAGTGCTTGGTGGCCTCCATGGAAGCACCTAGTGATGCCCAGGAAATCATACTGTTCTGGGATTGGCTGCATGCAGACCGTGCACCTTAACCTCTGGACTACCTTTCTTTCTCAGAAAAGTTCTTTAAAAATATTTTTGCACCACCTAGCTATGCTCAGGGCTTACTCCTGGATTTGTACTCAAAGATCACTCCTGGCAGCAACTGGGTGACCATATTGGGGGGAGGGGGTACTAAGGATTGAGCCCACGTCACATCTGCTTACAAAGTAGGCTTCCTACCTGCTGTAATATTGTTCCAGGCTGGAAGTTTCATTTTTTTAAGAAAAAACTTATTTCCCCACTCTCACAATACCAAGACCTCAAATATGGAAGGCCTGTGCTCAACCACTAGGCCATTTCTTAATATTTGTGAAACTGCATTTCACTTTCTTCTTTTACAGGGCTTAGTTTCTGACCTAGTATTCCCTATATCAGTAAATGTGAGCCCTGCTTAACCAGTTGTTTAGACTAATCTTGGGTTTATTCTTTATGCTCTTTAGGTTTAATATGGCAAAAGCTTCTGACTTATTTTACTGCCTCCATCCTTATCTCAATCTAGTAGATTCAATTACGAGAGTCAGAGTCATTATTTTTAGATTTAAAGCAAATCACTTTCCTGTGCTAGTATCTTACAGTATAAAATCAGCAATTGGTTGATTACAGTTACAGTCAGCTGGAACAGCATGTAGGGTAGCTTCCACTCCTCTCAGATCTTATTCCCACCATATCACCTAACTTCTAAAACACAATTTAGCTGTTTTCCCAAAGCACAATATAATCTTCACTCTGATTCTCTGCCCTAGGACATATTGGGTAGTAGTAGGAGGTCCAAAGGAAAATGGAAATGTGTCCAGAGGACAACATTTTACACATGGTAGCCTTTAAGACTGTCTTGCTAGTGTGTGAACAGATCAGATATGCCTTTGCTTAGGGTCCTTTAACCAGGCAATTTCTTCCTTCCCTAAAATAGTCTTTTTTATATTATTCAGATCTCTGCTCAAATGGAATTTTCTACATGGCCTCTTAGTGGTCAGAGGACCCTATGATGTCATATGGAGTAAAACTGAAAACCTCATAACATGTGAAGCATGTACTCTAACACTTGATATATGTCCCCAACCCTCTTTCCCTGCATTCATTGCTTTCTTTTCTTCTTACTGTGTTCTACTTTTCTTCCTAGGTGCTTGTTGGCATCTGACAGATTGTATATTTATTTAATTGTGTTATCTGTCTCAAGAACGTGGATTTAGTGCAAGCTGTAACTTTGTCCTTTTTGTTCACTTGTATAGTTCCAACACCTGGATATAATGTTTTGAACAAAATTGGCACCAAAAAAAAAATGCTTTTGACAAACAGAATTTTGGATTAAGTCCCTTTGTTGTGTATTGAGTATCAAATCCTGACTGCTAAAGGCAGGGGATGTAGGAGATAAACAAAATTGATTTATAACTGCTCCCAGAGCTATGTGTCTCCTAAGTCAGGGTTAAAGATAATAAAGATTTGGGTCATTGGTGATGGGAATGTTACACTGGTGATTGAGGGGGGGGGGGGTCATCTTATATGACTGAGACCCAACCACAATCATGTTTGTAACCAAGGTGTTTAAACAATATATTTAAAAAAAAGATAAAAAAGAGATAATAAAGATTTGTTTTTGTGCCACAGGATATGAGCTGGTTTGATGACCCTAAAAATACCACTGGAGCACTAACTACCAGGCTTGCCAATGATGCTGCTCAAGTGAAAGGGGTATGTGTCACATGTTGTTTGCCAGTACTGTGACGTTCATATTGACTCTCGAATAAAACATTTTCTAGAAAGCATTGGTTCTAATCATTAAGAAAATGTTTGATTGGGGAGGGGGAAGCTTTATGTTCTAGTCATAGCACAGAAAAAAGGAAAAAGGAAAGGAGTCAGTAGGTGAGAGAATGTTTAGTGAAAGAAATAAAAACCTTTTAAAACTTAAAGCAAAAATAGAAGGAACCACTTTTTGTAAACTAGAGCTTAAATTTTTCTTTCATTAATCAACATAACTAGAAACTTATCAGGACATGTTTTGGGAGGGGAAGGTAGTCAGTTAGCCCATGACATGCCCTGAGGCTCAACTGTCTCTGAAGGCGTGTATGTTCAGTACTTGAGGTTGGAGAGGCAATACTGCTCAGGTCCACAGTGTGGAGGGGGAAATCCATGTGCATACACAGACCAGAGCTATACCCATTAGGGCTGGGGGCTGAGGGGGCATGCAGATAAGGGGATCAGACTGGGGGCCAACACAGTCAAAACCAGTTTTCCAGCTCTGTAAGCCTGCTTAGTACACTTTGATTTGTGTACAAGATGGAAATTTCTTCTTCAATAATTTTAGTAAAAATATACAAAATTATATGGAACTTAAAAAACATGATTTCAGCCTCATCCTGGAATCTTATCTATTTTTATTCTTTATTCTTTTATTCTTATTTTATAAGTGCTCCTTCTGTTCATATATGTAAGAATAAATAAGGTTATGAGTATAGAAGTAAGCAGTAAATTTATTCTGAAAGTATTATAAGATTGTCATATAAACATTAGTAATTATCATTTAAATACAGACTTCTAAGCTTCAAACAATCAAATCAACAAGAAAATTGAGGTTTAGATCATCTTAAAGAAAGCCTAACAGACAGATGTGCATTACTTTAGAGAACTAACAATTTCCTTAGAGGGACAGCTGGGCCATGCTTGAGTCTTCATGGTATGACATTTAGGCAGATGTGCTGTTCAGGGACAAATAATATTAGGATATCACCCATCACCAGACTAATTCAAATTTGTATCAATATTTATAGTAATAAAATTTATTTTCATATTTTTAATTATAATATTTAACTTTATCATTCATGCAGCAGTTTTGTAGCTGTATTTTGGAGTAGGAGGCTCAATCCTGACAAATATTAATTGGAAGATATATTACTATGTTTCAACATTTTACATATAAAATGATGTTCCTTTACATTTTTTTATTTTGGTATTAAGACTCTGCAGAGGATAAAAGCAGAATTGAATCAGGTTGAAATCATGAGCCAACTAATTTTGATATTTTTTTCTGAGAGAAGATGATTAAGGGAAAGATAAGGTTAAATATTTCTACTTGAAAAAGGAAGTTCATGATATAGGCCTCTTTTTTTCAATAACCACAAATAATTTGGAAGTGGGAAAGATGGCTCAATGGAATCAGTGCATGGCTTTGCATTAGGGAGGCCCCAACTTGGTCCCCAGCACCATATGGTCCTCCAAACATAGAAAAGACTTGTGAGCATCATGAAATGTGGTCAAAAAGAAAAAGGAGAGAAAGAAAAAAGAAATACTACAATATTTTTTTTCAATCCACATGGACATGGTTTGAAAGGAAAATTAAGAACAGGAAAGGAAGGCCGGAGAGATAGCATGGAGGTAAGGCGTTTGCCTTTCATGCAGAAGGACGGTGGTTCGAATCCCAGCATCCCATATGGTCCCCTGAGCCTGCCAGGAGCGATTTCTGAGTGTAAAGCCTGAGCGCTGCAGGGCGTGACCCAAAAACCAAAAAAAAAAAAAAAAACAAAAACAAAAAAAAACAGGAAAGGGAGACTAGAAAATATGGGAAGAAAACAAAGACAAAGAGTGAGATAGAAGTTAATGTCTAGTGTGATGAAAAGGGTGAAGTATAGTTTTGTAGGTATCAGGTATTAAAGTGGTCTTGTCTCATATTCCTTCAACCTGATGCTGTAGTTTTTAGACAATTACCATTTCAAACATCCTCTTTGAAATAAAGATAATTTTGCTATGATAGCTTTAGTACTGCTCCATCTGTTGTTATAGATTCTTTTTTTCTATATAAGGAACAGATGTGAACACATTAATGTTGGTTTTTAAAAGGCAAGAGTAGAACAATGTCATCAGTGCTAAATCAGATTAAATGCAGGAAATATTTCATCTTCTTCCAGTTTAAGAAGCTAGATCTTTTAGTTTTCCTTTCATATGCATTTCAAACGAATTTGTCAACTTTGATACATTTTACTTATTTTTGTGGCGCTAACTACAATTTAAAGCTGAACATTCTGAATTTTGAGAAGTTATTTTCTGGATACTTCCTCTTAACTGGGATTTGGGAGATGTTTGTGTAGTTAGTTTCTGTGGAAAAAGAATTTGTCCATAGTGTGTACAGGAGGAATTAACATCATCCCTGTGTGATATGTAACTTTTGGCCTTTGAAAAGAAAAAATGAAATTGGCTTTGAAGGTCACTCTACTCGACATCTGCGAAATGTGACTAATGTAAACCCTTTAATGTAAACACAGTAATTGGCATCATATACAAAGTAGTGTGTCCTTTCTAGTAGAGCTGTCTTTTTTACTTCTAGTACAGTTCCTTACTATAGAATTTGCTATCAGGCTGCTTATCACTAATACCCTTTTCCTCCTAATTGTTAGTTTAGCATCTCTATCATATAGGAGGTGAATGATTTCAGATGGTTAATATTGGTACACATGAGAGGAAGCAAATGTGGAAGCTGGAAAGAGGGTTCTGCTAAGTATTCTGTCCTAGAATTCAGATCCTAGGAAAACTTGGGATATTAATAAATTGAACTGCTCATTTAAAGGGCTGGAAAAATTTTGTCCAAAACTACAGACAGTGGTAGTGACCATCCTAGATGGTATTGCAGTATCTAAGCTATGCCTGACCTGAGATCAGACTCACTTATACAGAGGAACTTCTGGGAGCAGGAAACAACAATATTGTCCATTTCTAAGGGAAGCATATCTAGGGCCAGAGGAGAAAATTGCTGTGATTTTTTTTCAAGCTGGAGGAGAAAAATTCAGAATGATGGACTGAACTGACTTTGTAGTTTGACTTGTCAGGAGAGGTGGAAGTTCAAGTGCTTACAACTAAAAGTCATGCATTAGAATTTCTCTGGCATCCAAAAAGAAGGTTCAGATGCTTGCTTTATATTAATTATAAGTCAATTTATATTGAATTTTAATTGATTGCAAATAGACAAGTCATATTTGAATATCTGTAATGATAAATATTTGTGCATCTAACATTGGGAATTTCCAACATTCCCAATTGAATATAATTGTCAAAATCTTTGTCTTGATAATTTTCAGATATTGCTTGATCTATATCATAGTTTGATTAATGGAAATTTTCTGGGTGTTAAAAATTCAGAAGAGATAGAAATGTTTAATTATCTATATTACTGGCCTTACATATCTATACTTAGGCCATAAAATTTTTTATTTTGGAAAACGAACATCTTTTTTGATTGTTTTTGTTTTCTGTGTTTGTTTTTGGGCCACATCAGTTGATTCTCAGGGGTTACTCCTGGCTAGGCACTCAGAAATCGCTCCTGGCTTAGAGGGACCATATGGGATGCTGGGGGATCAAACCTCGGTCTGTCCTAGGCTAGTGCTTGCAAGGCAGACACCTTACCTCTAGTGCCACCGCTCCGGCTCCACAAATGAACATCTTATATGTAAATCTTTATATTTATGTCATACATGAAAAGATAATAGGTTTTCATGAAACTAAATTGTCATACTCTTTGAAGTAACCTAAAAATGGGTTAAAATTGAGAGAGCATAAAAACCGGCTATCCTTTGCAAAAGCTGGCTCCCTGTGTGTGACACCAGGCGGGGAAAATCCGCGAAAGTACACCGGCCCAGTGGGGCTCAGCTGTGAAAGACTGTGAGTGTGACCTGTCTATGTCTGTCTACTGTCCTCTTGCGTGAAACTCTTGCGAGTGGGGCAAAAAGAGCCTCCAGAAACCTCGCTCGCCCAGACGCCATTTTCAGGGAGGGACTTCAGAGCATAAAAACCGGCTATCCTTTGCAAAAGCTGGCTCCCTGTGTGTGACACCAGGCGGGGAAAATCCGCGAAAGTACACCGGCCCAGTGGGGCTCAGCTGTGAAAGACTGTGAGTGTGACCTGTCTATGTCTGTCTACTATCCTCTTGCGTGAAACTCTTGCGAGTGGGGCAAAAAGAGCCTCCAGAAACCTCGCTCGCCCAGACGCCATTTTCAGGGAGGGACTTCAGAGCATAAAAACCGGCTATCCTTTGCAAAAGCTGGCTCCCTGTGTGTGACACCAGGCGGGGAAAATCCGCGAAAGTACACCGGCCCAGTGGGGCTCAGCTGTGAAAGACTGTGAGTGTGACCTGTCTATGTCTGTCTACTGTCCTCTTGCGTGAAACTCTTGCGAGTGGGGCAAAAAGAGGCTCAGAGGAGCACGGCCGCTCCGCTTCACTACGCGGCCGCGCACTCTTTCTAAGGAAAGAACTCCATTGCAACAAGAAGGAAAAATCACACTAAGAACGGCGCTATATCACAGAAGCAAACATTTCTCTCTGGACTGTCTTCTCTGTTACATGCTCGGGCCTAAGATTTGACCCAGTGTGAGGCTTCATCCACGGAGGACTCCCCTCCCTTAGAGGCAAGTCAGCCCATCCAGAAAGGGAGGAGCCAGAGGAGTGTGCTGCCTACATCATATAGACAATGAATACCACTACAACACGTAGAAAAACCCACAATACAAATGTGACAATGGGGAAACAGCGCAGGCCAGCATCAGACATAGAGAATGAAGATGACAATTCTGAGGACCAGATAATGACTGAACAACTAATCAACCTCTCAGATAAGGACTTTAGACTAGCAATATGGAAGGTGCTCAACAGACTCCAAGAAACCATGGATCGAGTTGAACAGAACACTAATAAGAACCAAGAAAATATGAAGGCAGAAATGACAAAACTCCAAACTGAAATAACATGTCAACTAACAGGCCTGAAAAACTCAGTAAACGAAGTGAATGACAAAATGGATAAGCTCTGGGACAGGGTATCAGAAGCTGAGAATAGACTTGGTGCTGTGGAAGATGAGATACATAACAATTCCATACAGCAGGAGAGATTGGACAAAAAACTTAAAGCAAATGAGCAGACAATGGAAAAATTAGTCAAAGAATGGGAACAGACGAAAATAGAAGTCTATGATAAGATCAACAGAAACAACTTAAGAATCATTGGAGTCCCAGAGACCCAGGAAGAAAATTTCCAGGAAGAATCAATGGTCAAGAACATCATTAAAGAGAAACTTCCAGAGCTAAAGAATATATGTGATCAAATCCTGCATGCCCGAAGAGTACCAACCAAAAGAGACCCCAGAAAAACCACCCCAAGACACATCCTAGTCACAATGACAAATCCCACAGATAGAGACAGAATTCTGAAAACAGCAAGATCAAAAGGGGAAATCATGTTCAAGCAAGCTTCCCTGAGATTTACAGCAGACCTGTCACCAGAAACGCTCAATGCCAGAAAGCAGTGGTGGGATATTGTGACAAGACTGAATGAAATGAATGCTTCACCCAGAATACTATACCCAGCAAAACTCACTTTCCGGTTTGATGGAAGAATACATGGTTTCACAGACAAAAAACAGCTCAGAAACTTCACAGACACAAAACCAGTCTTAAGAGAAAAACTGAAAGACCTAATCTAAGACAAGACTACCCAAAAGACACACCAAATTTTGAAATAAAGATGGCGTTAAATCCCAGGACAATTCTTTCTCTCAACGTCAATGGACTAAATGCACCAGTTAAGAGACACAGAGTGGCTAAATGGATCAAAAAACTCAATCCAACCTTCTGCTGCCTACAAGAAACGCACCTGAATAGTCAGAACAAACATAGACTCAAAATAAAAGGCTGGAGAAAAGTTATCCAAGCAAACAACACCCATAAAAAAGCTGGAGTGGCCATACTAATATCAGATAATGCAAACTTTATACTCAGGAAGGTTGTAAGGGACAAAGACGGACATTTTATATTAATCAAGGGGTACGTAGAGCAGGAAGAATTCACTCTCCTAAACATATATGCACCGAATGAGGGGCCAGCAAAATATTTAATACAACTGCTGACAAATCTGAAAAATAATATCAACAACAACACAATAATTGTGGGGGACCTAAACACGGCTTTGTCAACACTGGACAGGTCAACCAGACTGAAACCCAACAAGAATATACTAGACCTGAGGAGAGAAATGGAAGAAAGAGGCCTAGTGGATATATATAGGACACTCCATCCCCAGAAACCTGGATACACATTCTTCTCCAATGTACATGGGACATTCTCCAGGATAGACTACATGCTGGCACATAAAACATACCTCCATAAGATCAAGAGGATAGAAATTTTGCAGACTACCTTCGCTGACCACAAGGCTCTGAAATTATTTGTGAACTCCAAAGGGACTCAGAAGAAACACTTTAACACCTGGAAGTTAAACAGCCTCATGCTCAATAACCAGTGGGTCCGAGATGAAATCAAGGAGGAATTAAAAAGGTTCCTGGAAACAAATGACAATAAAGACACAAACTCTCAGAACTTATGGGACACAGCAAAAGCAGTACTGAGAGGAAAATTTATAGCTTTGCAAGCACACATCAGGAAGGAAGAAGGAGCTTACCTGAGTAGCTTAATGACACAGCTAATAGAACTAGAAAATGCTCAACAAAAGGACCCAAGAACAGGAAGACAGAAGGAAATAACAAAGCTGAGAGCAGAAATCAACGAAGTGGAAACTCAAAAAACAATCCGAAAGATCAACGAAAGCAGAAGTTGGTTCTTTGAAAAAATAAACAAGATTGATAGACCACTGGCAAACCTAACAAAGAAAGAGAGAGAGAGAAACTTGATAACTCGTATCAGGAATGAAAAAGGAGAGATCACTACTGATATGACAGAGATTCAAAGGGTAATCAGAAACTACTTTGAAAAACTCTACGCCACTAAAAATGAGAACCTGGAAGAAATGGATAAATTCTTGGACTCTTATAATCTTCCACGGTTGAAGGAAGAGGATGTAGCATATCTAAACACCCCCATCACCATTGATGAAATTAAAACAGTAATCAAATGTCTGCCGAAAAACAAAAGCCCAGGTCCAGATGGATTCACTAATGAATTCTATCAAACTTTCCAAGAGGAACTACTGCCAATCTTGGCAAGACTCTTTCATGAAATTGAACAAACAGAAACACTTCCAAATAGCTTTTATGAAGCCAACATCACCTTGATACCTAAACCAGACAGAGACGCTACCAAAAAAGAAAATTACAGACCAATATCACTGATGAATGCAGATGCAAAGATCCTCAACAAAATCCTGGCAAATAGGATTCAATGCCTCATTAAGAAGATCATCCACTACGATCAAGTAGGTTTCATCCCAGGAATGCAAGGCTGGTTTAACATCCGTAAATCTATCAACATAATACACAACATCAATAACAAGAAAAATAAAAACCACATGATCATATCAATAGATGCAGAGAAAGCATTTGATAAGGTCCAACACCCATTCTTGATCAAAACTCTCAGCAAGATGGGAATGGAGGGAACCTTTCTCAATATAGTGAAGGCCATCTACCACAAGCCAGTGGCAAATATTATCCTCAATGGAGAAAAACTGAAAGCCTTCCCTCTAAATTCTGGCACAAGACAAGGCTGTCCTCTCTCACCACTCCTATTCAACATAGCACTGGAAGTACTTGCTATAGCGATTAGGCAAGAAAAGGATATCAAGGGAATCCAGATAGGAAAGGAAGAAGTCAAGCTCTCACTGTTTGCAGATGACATGATACTCTACTTAGAAAACCCTAAAGACTCTATCAAAAAGCTTCTAGAAACAATAGACTCATATAGCAAGGTGGCAGGCTACAAAATTAACACACAAAAATCAATGGCCTTTCTATACACCAACAGTAATAAAGAAGAAATGGACATTAAGAAAACAACCCCATTCACAATAGTACCACACAAACTCAAATATCTTGGAATCAACTTGACTAAATATGTGAAGGACCTATACAAAGAAAACTATAAAACTCTGCTCCAAGAAATAAGAGAGGACACACGGAAATGGAAACACATACCCTGCTCATGGATTGGCAGGATTAACATCATCAAAATGTCAATACTCCCCAAGGCATTATACAGATTTAATGCCATCCCTCTAAAGATACCCATGACATTCTTCAAAGAAGTGGATCAGACACTTTTGAAATTCATTTGGAACAATAAACACCCTCGAATAGCTAAAGCAATCATTGGGAAAAAGAATATGGGAGGAATTACTTTTCCCAACTTTAAACTGTACTACAAAGCAACAGTTATCAAAACAGCATGGTATTGGAATAAGGATAGGTCCTCAGATCAGTGGAATAGGCTTGAATACTCAGAAAATGTTCCCCAGAGATACAACCATCTAATTTTTGATAAAGGAGCAGGAAATCCTAAATGGAGCAGGGAAAGCCTCTTCAACAAGTGGTGTTGGCACAATTGGATAGCCACTTGCAAAAAATTAAACTTAGACCCCCAGCTAACATCATGTACAAAGGTAAAATCCAAATGGATTAAAGACCTCGATATCAGCCCCAAAACCATAAGATATATAGAACAGCACATAGGCAAAACACTACAGGACATTACAGGCATCTTCAAGGAGGAAACTGCACTCTCCAAGCAAGTGAAAGCAGAGATTAACAGATGGGAATATATTAAGCTGAGAAGCTTCTGCACCTCAAAGGAAATAGTGCCCAGGATACAAGAGCCACCCACTGAGTGGGAGAAACTATTCACCCAATACCCATCAGATAAGGGGCTAATCTCCAAAATATACAAGGCACTGACAGAACTTTACAAGAAAAAAACATCTAACCCCATCAAAAAATGGGGAGAAGAAATGAACAGACACTTTGACAAAGAAGAAATACGCATGGCCAAAAGACACATGAAAAAATGTTCCACATCACTAATCATCAGGGAGATGCAAATCAAAACAACGATGAGATACCACCTCACACCCCAGAGAATGGCACACATCACAAAGAATGAGAATAAACAGTGTTGGCGGGGATGTGGAGAGAAAGGAACTCTTATCCACTGCTGGTGGGAATGCTGTCTAGTTCAACCTTTATGGAAAGCGATATGGAGATTCCTCCAAAAACTGGAAATCGAGCTCCCATACGATCCAGCTATACCACTCCTAGGAATATACCCTAGGAACACAAAAATACAATACAAAAACCCCTTCCTTACACCTATATTCATTGCAGCTCTATTTACCATAGCAAGACTCTGGAAACAACCAAGATGCCCTTCAACAGATGAATGGCTAAAGAAACTGTGGTACATATACACAATGGAATATTATGCAGCTGTCAGGAGAGATGAAGTCATGAAATTTTCCTATACATGGATGTACATGGAATCTATTATGCTGAGTGAAATAAGTCAGAGAGAGAGAGAAAAACGCAGAATGGTCTCACTCATCTATGGGTTTTAAGAAAAATGAAAGACACCCTTGTAATAATAATTTTCAGACACAAAAGAGAAAAGAGCTGGAAGTTCCAGCTCACCTCAGGAAGCTCACCACAAAGAGTGATGAGTTTAGTTAGAGAAATAACTACATTTTGAACTGTCCTAATATTGAGAATGTATGAGGGAAATGTAGAGCCTGTTTAGGGTACAGGCGGGGGTTGGGTGGGGAGGAGGGTGATTTGGGACTTGGGTGATGGGAATGTTGCACTGGTGATGGGTGGTGTTCCTTTTATGACTGAAACCCAAACACAATCATGTATGTAATCAAGGTGTTTAAATAAAAAAAAAATTAAAAAAAAAAAAATGGGTTAAAATTATATCAAAGTGTTTACCTAATATTATTTATAATTTTTTACAGGCTATAGGTGCCCGGCTTGCTGTAATTACTCAGAATATAGCAAATCTTGGAACAGGCATTATAATATCCTTAATTTATGGCTGGCAGTTAACACTTTTACTCTTAGCAATTGTGCCAATCATTGCAGTAGCTGGAGTTATTGAAATGAAAATGTTGTCTGGACAAGCACTCAAAGATAAGAAAGAACTCGAAGGTGCTGGGAAGGTGAGTCAAACAAAATATAATTACCTATGTAGAGTGAAATATTCTAATCAGTTATGTTACTCTTTTTTACTAACTTTCAGGCAGTGTTTTTGTAATGGTTCCTCAAAGCAATATTATTTGACACTTATTCAGTAGATTGAAAACTGGAAAAAAGTAGCAAATTAAATTCTATTTCATTTTTTTATTTTTATGATTTCTTTATTTAAACAAGTGATTACAAACATAATTGTAGTTGTATTTCAGTCATAACAAGAAAACCCCCTTCACCATGCAACCTTCCCATCACCAGTGCCCCCATTTCTTTCCTCCCCATCCCCTGCCTGTATTCGAGACAGGCAAATTAAATTCTTAAGTTTACAGGCTGACAATTAATTCTTGATACTTATCTAGTTTTAGGCCATTATCTTCACATTATTTTTCCCTTTCTTTCCTCAACCTCCAAAGCCTAATTCAACTTTTTATTGGTTTTTGGGTCACCCCGGCAACGCTCAGGGGTTACTCCTGGCTCAGAAATCTCTCCTGGCAGGCTTGGGGCACCATATTAATGCCGGGATTTGAACCAAAGATCTTCTGCATGAAAGGCAAATCCCTTACCTCCGTGCTATCTCTCTGGCCCCATAATTTGACTTCTTATAACTGAAAATAGTCTATTCAATTACATAAAATGGGAGATGAAAATATGGAGCATTCCTAAAGGCTTTATATTCTGTGGACTTCAATTCATACCATTCTTTCATTTTTATCCTTTCTCTTCTTTTTATCCTATTTCTGTTTCTAGTCCATTATGGTGTGTGAGTAAAATATACTTGTCTCTTTTGTAAACAAATGTTTATATAGGATTTTATATGTACCCTTGACAGCTTAGAATGACCCTTATAAAGTATAAGGTCTGTTTTGTTTTTAGCATTGCTAAATCTCCCAAGGCTCAAGCTCAGATAAAACATCCTCCTTAGTTGTGCTTCCATCTGTTAAGAAACAGATCTACTGCTGGCAGAATGCAATCTGACATCTCATAATCTGTATCATTGTAGAAATAAGATATCAGAGTGGGGCTGACCCTAACCCTGTGTAACATATCTAGGATAAGGATAGAACTATCATTTGATCTTCTCTACTTTCCAAGGGCCAGGACAGGCAGAGATAGTGTACATTAAGGGTCAAGCATCTCCTTTCAAGGATAATAAAGATGGCTTTAGATGCTAATCCCCACCACTAACACTTTGCTCTCTACCTTCCTCCTACATCATCAGACTCTTCTTTCTGCTTCCTAGGGATCCTCAGGAAAATTGAACCCACTTCAGTGCTTTCCAGCAAGTACAAAGTACCTTCCTGAGGCTTTTGCCCTCTGGGCTCAATCCTGTGTTTAGGACTTGTTGCTGACCCACAGGCATCTGATCCACTGTTAGGGAATAACCCTCTGCTCACTTCCTTTAATAGTGTACTTTGTTATTTTTTTTTTACCCTTGTGGTACTGATTCTTCAACCATGGGGAAAAATAGAACACACCAATGTAGGAAGAGAAAATGACATGTCTTTATTTACTGAAATAGTCAAAATGTCCCAAGAAGGAGCCTTTAGGTCTCTGGTAGGAAGTATACAACCTGACTGGAGCTAATTTTTTGCAAGTCACACCTTAGCACCATAGAAATGGTATGTACATCAGACTGAAGATTCTTTGTTTTATCAAATGAATGAAGGAAAGAAATGCAGATAGAAACAGATCTGTATGAATATGGTAGGTTCTCTGAGTGAGGATGAGGTGTAAGATAAATGTGCTGATTCAGTGATCGCTCATGTGAGATAAAAGAAGCTAAGGAAATAGTAGTTGCTGAACCAATAGTCCACATTATACCAGTTCTCTAACTAGTACACATAACCAACTTTCATCTTACCATTATTCTGAAGTTAGCATTAGAGTATTATGTACCAGGCATCATGTTAAGATATACATTATTTCATGAAATAAAAAGAAAAAAAGAACAAAAAAAGATATACATTTTCCTAATGAATGCATAACATGTACATTATTTTATTTGATAATCTTATTGAGTTATTCATATAGATAACTGACAAAAACCAAGTGTTTGCGTAACTTACTCAAAGTGACAGAGCATCTGTCTTACTGATCTCCCCTGCTCTCATACTATTCTTTCTTGTCATTCTATATTCTACGTTGCTTTCACAAATGCTATACTGGTCACTTAAAAAAAGAAATAAGATTGTGCTTATTTTAAAATCCTCCTTTTATCACACTTAGAATAAAATGTAACCCTTTCCCTGGCTTTTAAAACTTTGCATTACCTAGATTCAAAGGCATTTTAACACTACTTTCTCTAGTACCCATCCTGCCTCTTGCCTCATATATTCTCCTTTTAGCTCCTTAAACATACTTATCCTTTCTGTTCTTCCTGTGGCTGATACCCTTACATTATTTAGCTTTCAGAATTACTGCCTCCTCAGAGAGGCCTTTCCTAACATTTTAATTAATATATAAGACTGACGGGAGCAGGTAGGACAGTACCTTGCATACACCTGACCTAAATTCCATCCCTAGCACCTATCTGATCTTCTGAGACGATTGAGAATAATCCTTGAACACACAGACAGACAGACAGACAGACAGGCAGGCAGGCAGGCAGGCAGACAGATAAAGATAGATATATAGATATATATATAGAGAGAGAGATAAGATTTCTCAACCATAATGTTTTCTGTTCATTTATTGATTAATGACCTATCTCCCTCATGAAACATAAGCTGGGAACCAGAGCTACCTCTGCTGGTTTGTCTTAAAGGGATGAAGCAGGCCTAGGATTCTAGAGCTGGATTATGTGAGTGGCATCTGACCTGCTTCTGCCCTAACTGTATAAACCTCATCATAACCTATCACCTGTGATCCTGATTTTTTTAGAGTATTAGGGGCAGTTGAATAATTCTATAAAATAAATTATTTTTCCTTTTCAGAAATAAAATCTTATGCAAAGTTAATTGCATGTGATGATAGGAAGAGTAAGTTGTTTCTTTTGACTGTAAACATACTGTTCCTTTCTTCTTTTTTAGTACATGGTAGTTTATGAAGAAAACTCAAAGTCTTTTTATACTCCTTTACTAAGAAGTTCTTTCTCCTGGTGGTTACCAAATCTCTATTTAAAACTCTTGGAATAAGTGAGACTGTGAGAGTACAGAGTGCTAATTAAACCTTTTCCTAATTGCTTCATTGTGTGTTGAGATAAAGATAATTATGAAATGATTATAATGTTTTACTCACTCTGCAGGGCCTCTGAATCATAATTCACTCTTTCTTTGACTTTATACACATTAAAACTTTCACTTTGCCCACAATAAAAAATGTGCATAGACTTAAAAGCTGGGTTTTATATTCAAACACTCCAGAAAATATATGATTAAACATCATGTTAGACATATTTACATCCTATATCAAATTAGCTTTAAGAAAAAACTTCAGAGCACAGTTCTGAAGTCTTTCTATTTAATTTTGATAGTGCTCTTGTTTTTCTGAACACATTTGCTTTTTGTAGCTGTTTTTACTTAATTTTAATAAAAGTACTGATGATGTCTTGAAAAAAAAAACACTTTAACATCCAAATAATGAACAACACATAATACTCTCTTTAGAGAATGATGCACATGTAAAAAGCATGACTAAAATTTATAGTAAAATCTGTTTTCAGTATTCATTGTTACAATTGTTTGAATTTTCTTGTTAATTAAAAAATTCTTCCATTTGTTTTGAACTTGATCATTGAAAATGATTCTGCCAGAGATATAGCTCAGTATGAAAGTATTTACTTTGTATATATGAAGCCCTGGGTCTAGACTGGCACTGCAAAAAATTAAAAAATATTTTTTTTTGGTTTTTGAGCCATACCCAGTGACTCTCAAAGGTTACTCTAGACTATGCACTCAGGAATCACTCCTGAAAAATTTTTAACACAGAAATTGTGTCCCAGTGAGTTTAACTAGAGTTGAATTTCTCCTCCTGTTTTTTGTTCTTCTAGGATATTATGAAGTAGTATTTTTGTAATGTATAAAGAATTTTTAAAATATGTTTAAATATATTAAATCATGAACTTCTCTTACCATTATAAATAACTCTGCTAGGCATAGTTTAGTCTTTTTTGGTCTGATTCAAAGTATAGACAGTTTGTGTCAGCCTGGATGATTGACTATTGCTGGCAGTAGCGTGAGGGCCTCCTGATCACTACTTGAAGTTCCAACACCACAACAAAATGGATACAGATTTCCTGATACGCCTTTTAATAAATAACTGAGACATTCTTTCTTTTGCTAAATGATTAAAGAAGAGAAAAGGAAACCAATAGGAATATTAAAGAAAGATGTCAATTTCAGTTATCTATAGAGAGAAATTGAGGCTATGGTAACACATGCTTCTATTGGATGAATGAATAAGGTACAAAAGGGAAGAATTATTTCCCCCTATGTATACAGTGGAAATTATTTCAAGAGTTTTATTTTCTCTTTCTAGTGCTCCAAAGGTGCTCCAAGTTTTTTCACAATTTGTTTTCTTTGTTGGAAGTGCATTGCATTCAAAATAAATTTTTTTGGATAATAAAACCCCAAAGTCTTGTTAGTTTGATAAATTAGTATATTTTTCATATCAACTAATAGAACATAATAAGTATGCAACAAAAATTAATTGCCTTTTATTATATTCTAAGGAATTACCACTATTTTCCCTGGTGCCTCTTGGTGACTAACTACTCTCTGTTACAGATTGCTACTGAAGCAATAGAAAATTTCAGAACTGTTGTTTCTCTGACTCGGGAGGAAAAGTTTGAGCATACATATGCACAGAATTTGCAGGTACCATACAGGTAATAATCACTGGGAATGGGAAGGAAGAGTGAGTTTTTTTTTCAATGATCAGGTTTATTTTCTGAGAATTACTTTGGCCAGAAGATAGGGATCAAGGGGAGAAACTACTGGAAGGAAACTAATTAAATTATCTCTGGAGAGAAGTCTGAGAGAGGCAGAGATCCCTGAGGTAAAATCTGTGAGGGTGAGCCAGGTGGGAGAGGAGGCAATGAGTATTATTGAGATACCATGTTGGAATCCCTGATAGCCCTTTTGGGTAATGACCCTGTTAGTTTCTGGGAATTAGTTCTTTGAGGAATATAAAGAAGGTCTCTGTGAGACATCATGAATGCAATACTTAAGAATATCTTCCTGGGCCTGGAGAGATAGCACAGCGGCGTTTGGCTTGCAAGCAGCCGATCCAGGACCAAAGGTGGTTGGTTCGAATCCCGGTGTCTCATATGGTCCCCCGTGCCTGCCAGAGCTATTTCTGAGCAGACAGCTAGGAGTAACCCCTGCGTACCACTGGGTGTGGCCAAAAAAAAAAAAAAAAAGATTATCTTCCTTTTCTGTTTTGCCCGTCTTCATGTTCATGTTATTTAAGTGTGTGTTTTTGTTTTTGTTTTTTATCTGAACTTGACTGAAACAATCTAAGATGTGATTAATCCCCCATTGAATGTAGATACCTGCTGTTATTAATATGTAGTAAATAAGTGAAATCTGTTTGTATATTTTTAATTAACGACATTGAGTCTCATAGCTTAGACTATACATTTTACAAAGTGAGAATCGATCTTAGTTATTTTTTCTTTGCCATTTCTCCATGCCTCATGGTTACTTTTCAAAAATTACATTTTAAGTGCTGAGAAATATTAATACTAAGTTTCAAAATATCTTTTTTTCAGAAACTCTTTGAGAAAAGCACACATCTTTGGACTCACATTTGCTTTCACTCAGGCAATGATGTACTTTTCCTATGCTGGCTGTTTCCGTTTTGGTGCCTACTTGGTGGCAAGGGAAATGATGACCTTTGAAAATGTTCTGTTGTAAGTATCAGGTTAAAAATTTGATATTTCTTTTTGTATTGTTGTGGTGTTTCAATTCCTCTTTCCCTTTTCTCTCTCAAACTGAGGTTGAGAGCTCTAGAAGGACTTCACCCATTTTTGGCTTATTTGATTTTTACCCCATTTTATTTCTTTTCTTCAAACAAAACCACATAACTTGAACTATCTAGTTCCGCTTCTCAAATAGAAGGGGAAATAATGGAGGGGACCAAGTCCAAACAGTTGTATGATCACTAAGTAGTAAACTAGACACAGAGGGAACCACTCATTCTAGAAGCCCAGAAGGTGAGGGTGGGGGATATGAGATGCAAGATGGGAACAGGCTTGGAGGGAGGACAAATTTGATGATGGGAATTCCCCTGATTCAATGTTAATATGTACCTAAAATATTACTGTGAAAGATATGTAAGCCACTATGATCAAAATAAAAATTATATATGTAAAAATTAAAAAGAAGTTCTAACAAAACCAAAACAATTATGCAGCATGTTGATAAGAAACAAGATGGAATCCTTAATGTGAAGTTTTATGAAAAGACTTTGGTGATTCCAAATGTGACATTTTCCTTTTGATTTTTATTATTTTACCACTAAAGCATCCTGTTTAATTTGGGAAATCAGTAACTTCTCCCTCCCCTTTGTTGGCCCACACATTCTACTTTTCCAAATCTTTGGCTGGGAGAAGAAGTGATTTAATTTTGGGACATCCATAAAGTTTTGACTTTTTGTTGGTTTGTTTTCTTTTGTTTTTGAGCCACACCCAATGATGCTCAGGGGTTACTCCTGGCTATATGCTCAGAAATCGCTCCTGCCTTGGGGGACCATATGGATGCCAGGGGATTGAACCATGGTTCATCCTAGGTTAGTGCGTGCAAGGCAAACACCCTACCACTTGCGCCACTTCTCCGGCCTCAAGGTTTTGACTTCTTGAGAAGTCTAATCCTGATCACAGAATCTGACTGATTCTGTAAAAGCTTCTCTGAGGAGAAAGAGATACATAGTACAGGAAGTATTGTACTTGCTTTGCATATGTTTGCAGCTGCCATGACCCTGGTTTCAATCCCTAGTGCCATATAATGATCCTGTGAATACTGCCAGTGGTCACACCAGAGCACAGGGCCAAGAGTAGCACCTGAGCACTGTCAGCATGACCCAGAGAGTCCCCATTTTCCCCACCTCACTCCTCCCCTCAATTCTCTGACTAGATGGAGCATTTGCGTTCTATAAATTCTAGAAGACAACAGGATAATTTGCCTTACTTAATAATGAAAACACAATCTGTAGTTAAGAACTGGAGAATTCAGAAATGAAGATAAGGCTAGATTGGGATTGATGCTATATCATTATGAATGCAGAAAATTTTACTCTTTTTATCATATGCCTGAATGTAATAATGCATTGTGCTCAGATATGAAAATATTTTGTAATTTTTCTGAGTATCTAATTTTGTGACGGCTGTGAATTTGCCCTTTGAAAGTATTCGGTAATTAGTATTTATACAGTGCTACATTTAAACAAGGGTCATTTAGGCCTGACAATATAATTTGTATAAAATTTTATCCCTTCAAGGCATTTATTTGTACATGTGTTGGAGTTTGCTGAGGATTACTTCAATGTATTTAAATTTTCCTCTTACTATCTCAGTAGAATATCATACAATTTTATGTGTACATTATTATAAATGAGATAAAAAGCAGACATAATATTGGCTTTGGGACTTTGATTAGATAATTTTATAGTGTATCTCTTACTCCAAAGAATGGCATTGAACTGATGAAAGTTGTCAACACTTGGGTGTTTCGTGTTTGGAAAAATCAAAATTCCAAGTAAAAGGAAGGAAATGTATCCCTCTGAAGAGCAATACATTTATAAAATATCTCACAGGTTTAAATGGTAGCAAGACCCAACTTTTCCAAGTAATATATTTAGAATTAGTAAAAAAAAAAAAAAGGCAAACAAGCCTGGGGCCAGAGAGAGTAGAGGAGTAAGGAACTTGCCTTGCATGCAGCTATAACAGTGACTGTAGTTCAAATACAAGGTACCACATATGATTTCCTGAACACAGTGCCAGGAATAGCCCCTTTTGTACTGCCAGTATTTCCTTCTAAAGAACAAACCAGAAGCTAGAGAGAGAGTAAGTGGACAGGTGCTTGTTTTGAATTCATCCCACAGGGTTAGAGTCCTCATACTTCATATAGTCCCTGAGCACTGCCATAAGTGATCTTTGAGCATGGAAGCAAGAGTGAGCCTTGAGCCTTGCTTGTCATGGTCCAAAACATAAAGGAAAGAAAGGAAAATAGACAAACAAAACCCACTGTGTTCTATATTAACATGGACTTAGAAACTAGAGAATCAAAATTGATGGACTTGTGGAACTGATTCTAAGAATTTCTAAGTATTATGTCATTCCTGGTATTCACTGTTCAAGATGTCAAGTAGAGAACCAAAGATATGGCTCAAGTGGTAGAGCAGATAATTTATCTAATGAGGCCCTGAGTTCAGCGTCCAACTTTATGTGGCTCTGAGCACCACTATAAACAGCTGTTAGTGGTTCCTGACCTCTGTCAGGTATGGACTGCTGACTCTCAAGCAATGCCAGACCAATTTCTGCCAGTAAAAGCTTTAGGCCCCTGAACATCACTCCTTGTAATAGCTCCTATGAAATAAAGTAAGTAAATTAAAAGGCAACTAGATAAATGTGCCCTACATTAAGTTAAAGAAGTTTTCAAATAAGCAAAGGGTCTTTAATACAATCAACCAATTCTGAAAGGACTCTCTTACATCTTGTCTTTATTTCCATTTGAAAAAGAGCTCTTTGGGCCCGGAGAGATAGCACAGCGGTGTTTGCCCTGCAAGCAGCCGATCCAGGACCAAAGGTGATTGGTTCGAATCCCGGTGTCCCGTATGGTCCTCCGTGCCTGCCAGGAGCTATTTCTGAGCAGACAGCCAGGAGTAACCCCTGAGCAATGCCGGGTGTGGCCAAAAAAAAACAAACAAAAAAAATTAAAGAAAAAGAGCTCTTTAACAGTAACCTTAACACAATCCAGCTTGTTAGTTTCTAACAGAATGGAAGCAAACTTAGAGACATGACTATACATGTGTTAACATGGGAGCAGGCTTTATACGCTATGGAGTTTTTCCTCATCTCTAAGTTGCTTTGATTCCCGAATATTAGAGATGAAGAATGTTGATGCCACTTGGTATTGGGTTCTTTAAGGACCTCTGCTGTATAGCTCAAAGGTTCTTTTTGACATTTTTATTTGGTTGGTTGGTTGATTGAGTTTTGTTTGTTTCTGAGCCACACCAGGGGTTACTGTTGCACTCGGGTTACTCCTGGATCTGCACTCAGAAATCACTTCTGGCAGGCTCAGGATAACATTTGGGATGCTGGGCATCTAACCCGGGTCAGCTGCATGCAAGCAAATGCCCTACCCACAGCTCACAGGTTTTTTTTCTTAAGAATCTAATGCAATTTTGACATCATCATTATTCATAACTGATTGTCACAAAATTTTAGCTGCAAACATTGCACTAACCACTAAACCTCAAGAACATACAGTGATGAACAATTATTTTTCTCACATCTCTATGTGCAGCTGAAAGTTCTGCAAATCTGGTATGGACATAGCATATCTTGGTTAAGTCACTTGTGCCTGCAAACTAGTTGGATAGGGCTTACACAGCTGTCCACCTTCTGTGACTTCCCCACCAGCAGGATAGCTGAGCTATCATAGCAGAGAGAAGAAAAACAAGACTGCACGGGCCTCTGAGTCATATTCTGGGAAGTGGCAAACAGTCTCTTCCACCACATCCTGTTAGTAAGTAAAGTGACCAATGGGAGTTCAAAGTGGGGAAAATTTTTTTTCACTTTTTACATACAGAAACTGCAACATCACATTGCAGGAGGGTGCCAGATAAGGTCATTTTATAATTGGTTCGTTGCACACACATAAACTTACAAAGAAAAATGTTTATTAATTGTACTTTATTTAACTTCTGTATCTGTGTCAACTCTCCAGCATCTTGGTCATAATTCTGAGCTTGTTTTGTCTTTGTTAACCTTTGTTTCAGGGTATTCTCTGCTATTGTCTTTGGTGCCATGGCTGTGGGGCAGGTCAGTTCATTTGCTCCTGACTATGCTAAAGCCAAAATATCAGCATCTCATATCATCATGATCATTGAAAAAGTCCCTTTGATTGACAGCTATAGTACCGGAGGCCTCCAACCGGTGAGTTAGATGGTTTCTTTATGTGATCTTCTAATTGATGAAAATATTCCAAGAGGAAATTTAATTTAAAAAAGTGTTTTGGGGTGCCAGAGAGATAGCACAATGGAAAGGCGTTTGCCTTGCATTCAGAAGGACAGTGGTTCGAATCCTGGCATCCCATATGGTCCCCAGAGCCCACCAGGGGTAATTTCTGAGCATAGAGTCAGGAGTAATCCCCCCCAAAAAAAATTTAAAAAAAAGTGTTTTGGTTTACTTAAATGATTGATAAAATGATACATTAATAATATAAGTTGTGGGGCTGGAGAGATAGCACAGCGGTAGGGCATTTGCCTTGCATGTAGCTGATCCAGATGTACCTGGGTTCGATCCCCAGCATCCCATCTGGTCCCATGTGAATTCTGAGCACAGGGCCAGGAGTAATCCTCAAGTGTCACTTGTGTGGCTCAAAAACCAAAAAATAAAAATAAAAAAGCACAAACTCTTTCAGGTCTTTTAGGGTTATTAAACCCTGGCAACGATAAATGAAGTCCAATTGCAGTCAAGTTTACTATGTTCTGACACCAAGTGACAAAGGGTGTTATGTACAATAAGTTTTTAAAGATTGCAGCAGTCAAAATTCATTGTTTCTGTACTGGTCTTAGAAAACATTGGAAGGAAATGTGACATTCAATGAAGTTGTATTCAACTATCCCACTCGACCAGACATCCCTGTGCTACAGGGACTTAACCTCCAGGTGAAGAAGGGTCAGACACTCGCTCTGGTGGGCAGCAGTGGCTGTGGGAAGAGCACGGTGGTCCAACTCCTGGAACGATTCTACGACCCTCTATCCGGAAAAGTGGTGAGCACACTTTCACATACAGCTCATTTCAGATCATCTGAATGCCTTGATATATTTCATTTTGAAAAGGAAGCCACAGTTATTCAACCTTTTGCTTAACCTTTAAGCAGCGGTAGATGGTATGTAGTTAGAAGCACTGTCAGAGTTCCTACAAAACATGCTTAGTCATCTGTTAAACCCCTCTCTCAACATGCCCTCTAATCGTCCTTTCTGAAAAACTTTGTAACCTCCATTTCCGTTCTTTTAAAGCTTCCAATTTACACATAATATCCAGCAAAAATTGCCATAGCCAAAAAGGAGAAGGAATATTGAGACAGATGAGTGGGAGCCAAAGATGGAAACATGGGGTGGGTGGTTTGAAGGAGAATTTTAGAACTATGGTGTATCCTACACAGATATTAGTTTAGATGATTCATGGAATATTATAATGCAAGGGTACCTTAATAAAAATAATTTTAAGGAAAAGATAATCAGCAATGACAAATTCTCTAATGAACTAGAGTGAAAGTTAAAACAAAAAAGATGTTAGGATTATGACTTACACAAATAACAAGATCTCCAGCTACAGAGGTGGGATATCATCACCCACAACTGAGTGGAAAGTTTCCTAGCACCATAAAAAGACCTTGGGGTGTGCAAATGAGTGAGCATAGAGCCAGTAGTTATTCCCATGGCAGTATGCTTCAAGGGCGGAGAAACCCTGTATCTCTTAGGCCAAGGGAATTACTGTGCCTATGCCAAAAAAAAAAAAAAGGGCAGGAGAAAGAGGGTGGGGGAGATATAGAGAAGGGATGGAGGAGGGGATAGAGGAGGAGGAGGAAAATACAACCCCCCCTTTTTTTTTTAAGAAGTTGCTAGTCTGGTTTTTTTTTTCCCTTTTCTTTTCTTTTTTCTCTTTTTCTTTTTCCATAGCTGATGGTTTTGGTTTTTGGCTTATTCTGTGCTTATTCTTTTTGTAATCCTGTTGATACTCCCTTATTGGTTTTTGTTTCTGATTTGTCTTGTTTTACTACCTTTTTCTTTTTTTTCTCTTTCTTCTTCTAAATGGATATTTATAACACCTAGACAGACTCCTCCTAGTTTTTCTCTTTTTTTTTTTGTTTGCCTTTTTTTTCTTTTTTCTTTTTTCCTTCTTCTCCCAGATGGTACCAAGGCCAGACAGTCAAATGTTCATTTGGTGGAAATAAAATCTGATCAAACATGAATACCAAATTCAAAGTCAACGACAACAGAATTGATTCCCAATCTACAAGCTGTACAAGGGGGGAACAGTTGCACTAGCATTATGGGAATAAAGGAGGGAGATGTGGGATGCATGCTGGGAACAGGAGTGGAGGGAGGACAACACTGGTGGCAGGAATGCCCCTCACTCATTATCACTATGTGCCTCAAACACAGATACTCCTTGATTAACGACCAAGTTCCATTTCAAAGACTTAGTCATTAAGCGAATTGGTCGTTAAGCGAGGACCTGCATGTACTGTATACAGTAGTACAGTGTATGCATTGTACTTGACAATAGAGTATTCTGAATCAGTAAAAAAATTTTTCACTTGTTTTAATTTGCATAGGTTGTGTAATTTGCACACAGTACTGCAATGTATTACAGAACATAAATTTAGTAAAGTAGGTACATTAAAGCACCAAAAACTACAGTACTGTACTGTAGAGTGTACAAGATGGAAAAGAACATTTAAAATAAAATAACAGTGAAGAGATGGTCATAAGTGCAAATGGTCGCTCAACAGGTAGGTCATTAAGCGAGGAGTATCTATATTACTGTGAGAGAATGTCATTCACTTTGACCACAATAAAAATTAAAAGAAAGATGTTAGGATTTGGCCATTAATAGGCTGCTTCTGACCTTTTTAAGTTTTCTCAGTGAAGTATGGCAACTATGGATACTAGAAAACAGTTCAGCATAAAAGAGATATGATGGAATGGAATGGAAAGGCAATGGAAGCTTAAGAAGTGGAGAAGATCACAGGCTAAGCACTGTACTGTTGAAAGAGGAGGCGTAGTTAGAGGAAAAGTGTCAAGAATCATGAGTATTTCTAGAGCTAAGGGTAGGATGAAACTATTAATGAAGAAGGGTCATTGGAACACTTTCTAAGGAGCACAAATTGATCAGTTAATTTGGAAAGTGGATAAAGAATTTAGAAAGTTTATACTCTTTAGCCTCCATCCAATCTAGTCATTAAAAAAAACTAAAAAAAAAATCATTTATGGAGGGAGTGGACAGTTCTGTAAGCTTAATGACAGAGTTCTCATTGCACAATAGCTCTTTTAAGCAAATATACTTGTTCAAAGAGGAAGAGTTTGGGATATTTTTAATAGGACAAAGTTTAATTTTTCAAACATGGATCAGTTCTTGCTTTTTTTCTTTCAATTTGCCATATTTTTTAAAAAAATTAAACTCCTGGGGCCAGCAAGGTGGTGCTAGAGGTAAGGTATCTGCCTTGCAAGCGCTAGCCAAAAAGGACTGTGGTTCGATCCCCCGGTGTCCCAAATGGTCCCCCCAAGCCAGCGGCAATTTCTGAGCACTTAGCCAGGAGTAACCCCTGAGCATCAAACAGGTGTGGCCCGAAAAAACAAAAAAAAAAATTAAATTCTTTAATTATTAAATCACCATGAGATACACAGTTACAAAGTTGTTTATAATTGAGTTTCAGTCATATAGGGTACAACATCACCTTTCACCAGTGCATATTTCCTGCCACATGACCCTACTTATCCTCTCTCCCTTCCTTACCCCTGTCTACCTCTGAGGCAGACATTTTTCTTCTTTCTCTCGCAGACATGTTTCTCTCACTCACATGCTCTCTCTCTCCCCCTTTTCCTTTCTCCTCTCTCTCTCTCTTTCACTTTTCCTCTCCCTTTCTCTCCCTCACCCTTCCCACCCCAATCCTCATACACTCCCCCCCCCCCCCCCCCCGTTTCTACAAGATCATCCAGGAAGTCAGGTGACTCCTAGAAATTGAGGTTAAAAACTGAAAGTAAATACTACAGATATTCAAATGACAGCACTGCAGCTGGGATCTTCTGGTCAGGAAATTGCAGAATATTAAACCAGTGTCACCAGCACTTCAGATCTGAAAGCACAGGATCAGCGTCTTCTGTTGCAAAAACTTCCATCTTTTGAAACACATAAGCTCACTTACTATTGGTTCTAATAGAGAACTGGCCTTTGCTTCCCCAATTTTGCACAGTACTCCTCACTGGTAGATCATCAATTAATTTCCGACCCAGAATGGAGTCTTGAAAATAATCTTTAACCATCCAGGCAATTGATGGAGTGGAGAAGCCAACACAAAGATTATGGAAATGAATGCTGAATGCACAGAACACTAACCAGCTCAAGACAATACTCATAGTGCACTGAAAACAAAGTGTCCTCAGCTATTGCAGGAATAGGATCTTCCCTCTTACGAATTTTCTCTAGAGATTTGAAATGCTATGTGGTACACAGCAGCCAGCATCTATTGGAAGTGTTCCTAATAAATATTCATAAATGTGCAAAGCTTTATGAATACCAATGAGTAATCCTTAATAAACCCATTCTGACAGCACCACAGGTTGAGAGCCACTAACCAGACAAAGGATTGGAAAATGAAGCTATAAATTATACAGAGCAAAGATTTCAAGTTTCATGTAATCTGAAGGTTCTACTTGTTTTGGAAGTTTGCTTAAAGCACATTAATTCATGAGTACAAAATTGGGCACAAATTGAATAATTTAGGTACAAAATTGAAAAAAAAAATCACAGCTAACTATTGAATCCCTAAAGACTCTGGCCCTTTACTCTTTTGGGTAGGTTAGCACCAAAGGTTGCACAAACTTCCTGATTACATCTGTCTGAATCACTCCCATTAAACACCATTTAACTTCTAGCATGTACTGCAATTGAGTGTCTTTGAAAATTAACTTTGTAAGGTCACTGTGAAATCATCTTTGATTCAAGTCTTTCCTTTCTCCCCTGTCCAGTTCTATCTCATACATCATCATGAGAATCCTCCATCTCCATCCCAATGCTGTCTATGTCTAAGCCTAGGATACCTTGAGAGCATTCCTCCTGGCAGCTAGCTAGGTAGTGGGGGTGAGGAGAGAGAGAAGAAAATTTATGTCTCATTTGAGACAGTTGTGTGATCAAAACCCAATATAATTTGAGGGGGTAGATCCAGACCAATTTTTCCTAGTTACAGTTTGCCTTTACACAAATTACTTAATGTCGCTCCTTTCTTTATATGTAAAATGGGGATTTCTACACCCTCCAACTAACAAACTATTCTAAAACAACAAGAATGAATGCCTTCTTTAGGACCTATAAGTAATATGTTTATTATTTGAGGGGGAAGCCATACCTTTCAGAATTTATTCCTAGAATTTGAGCTTAAGGTATCACTTCTGTTGGTTCTCAGAGACCATATACAGTATCAGGTGGCAAACCAAGGTCAGCCAAGGCAAGGCAGGTATCTATATTATTTTTCTAGCCCCAAAATTCATAATTTTATCTGTAAGGTGTTTTAGAGTAAGCACCTATGACATAAAATAATTACATATATATCACATTTGATTATTTGGGCTAATGAAAAATAATTTTTCATTTAGCTAATGAAAAAGCTAAAAAAAAACCATTATACCAATTGTTTCAATGTGGCCTTAAATTACTCTTACAATGCATATACTTAATACGATATTTTGATTTGATGAGTTTCTTTTGAACAGTTTTTTTTTGTTTGTTTGTTGGTTTTGGTTTTGGGGTCACATCCAGCAGCGCTCGGGGGTTACTCCTGGCTCTCCACTCAGAAATCGCCCCTGGAAGGCATGGGGGAACCATATGAGGTACTGGGATTCAAACCCCCGTCCTTCTGCATGAAAGGCAAACTCCTTACCTCCATGCTATCTCTCCAGCCCCGTTTTGAACAGTTTTTACTGACTTCCCAAAGTTCTGTGTTCTCCCTCAGACTACAACCCAGATCTAAACAAAGAAGTTCTATTTAAATTCTTTTTATAGTTGGAGCTTCTAACTCTGTTTTCCCTAAAGAGAGGATTCATCAGTCACTGTGCTGTCTGGTACATGGTGCCTGACCCAAGCACGTTTCCTGCCTCTCCCATCTTGAGATGTAAACTTTCCTACTTTCAAGCTGGGTTGCTTATAAGGGCTCACTCTGCCTTCGGAGAAACCTGAACTCTCTCTTGAGTACACTACTCATTTGTCTCTCTTGCTTTCTCCCCACACACACCCCCCACAGTCCCTCCCTCCCTTTCTTCTGTGCCTCCAAATAAAATCTGTTTTTACTTAAAAAAAATAGATTCTTCAGCTAAATTAGGTTTTAAGTAGTTTTAAGTAGTTCAAGTGTCTCCTGTAGAATGAGGAGGTTGAATTCAGTGTGGAAGAACAGCTCATTAAGCCTTGCTGGCATCCTTCAAATTTTTCTGATTATCTTAGGCAATGTCTCACTAAATTTTTTCTTGCACAGAGTTGCATCAATGAGATCTATTGTTTTGCCACATCTTTCCATTTTTATCCCCCTGCCTGTCTCTACCTGCTGCTTTCTAACTTCACTTAACACTATTGAGAAGCCTGTGGCACAGATGCTGGATTAGTTTCCATGGCAACGTGCTTGCTACTAGGAAAGTCTTGAATGAGTTTCCCATTCCTCAGCTTGCCAGCTCCATAAACTGAAGCATCCCTACAGCAAAGATTGCATCTAGCTCTAGCCACCACGCAGCCACATCACACAGGATACAGAGTGTAGATGGCTCTGTCTAAACTTGTCACTAATGAGGAAAATCCAAAACCAAATAATCTATGGAGGGAGTGGACAGCTCTGTTTCTAGAATGACAGAGTTTCCTTTGTATGGTAGATCTTTTGGGCAAACATACTTCCTTAACAAAAGGATTTTTTTTCCAGCCAGGGATGCACTCCCCTAACTTTTACAAGATCATTAAGGAAGTCAAGGGGTTCAAAAAAGCACTCTCCATGTTTTCCTGTTTCTTGGACTCAGCCTCACAGTATTACAGCCCATCCTTTGAGGCAACCTGTGCATCCCTGCTAGTTCTAAGTATGTGACCCCCCCAGAGCGAGTGACTATTATCAGCCCTTGAGCACAAACTGCTAGCACTGGACTAAGCAGGGGCCATTCATGATCTCACTGAATCTGTACTTCTATGAACATAGGACTTGTCATCTTTCTTGTTTTACCCACAAGAAGACCAAGAAGTAGACATATTTTCCGGAGGTCAACAACTCTATGGAGATTCAGTAGCCATCCTCCCACTCTTACTTCCGTTCCATTTCATGGCTACAGCTGATTCTTCAAACACCCCATTCTAACTCAAATCAGGTCCCAACATTTCAGATGATCCGAGTAGTTACTACCACTCTAATTTGAGCTGCTCTTTCTTTGGAAAACTGACAACCAAGAATAAGATGCCAAGATCTAATCCTGTATCATATCAGTTTTCTGCGAGTGCAGAACTAAATTATCAAAGTCTAGTGCAGGGGTCCTCAAACTTTTTAAACAGGGGGCCAGTTCACTGTCCCTCAGACCACTGGAGGGTCTGACTACAGTAAAAACAAAACTTAGGAACAAATTCTTATGCACACTGCATAGATCTTATTTTGCAATGAAGAAACAAAACAGACACAAATACAATATGTGGCCCGTGGGCCATAGTTTGAGGACCACTGGTAGTGGCTTAAAATAACATAAATGTATTATCCTTCCAAGTTCTAGAGAGCAGATGCCTAAAATGGGTTTTACCAGAGCTGTATAACAGATAGCAGAGCTATATTCTTTTCAGCAGCTCTGAAGGTACTTCCTTTTCTTGTCTTATTTAGTTTCTGACTCTCCTCTCTCAAAGCCAGAATTGTGTTAAAGATTTTATCATTTTGTACTTACACTATTCTCTCTCCAACCTCTTTCTTAACCACATTAAAAAAAAAACCCTTGTAATACGCCTTATCCACTTACAAACCTTATTTTGAAATCAACACATTGGCAACCTCAATTCCATCTGCAACCTTATTGATTCCACTTTGCATAATTTATTTACCAGTGTCATCGTTGAGAGCATGGATGTCTTGGCTATGCTCTATTGGTAGTTGGCCGAGCAATATTCCACCTCCTAGATTATAGCATTTATCAGAAAACCAGAGATAAAATACTGAAAGCATAACTGCTCTTCAAGCACATCATTCAAATCTTACTCAATTCATGTTGAGAACTTAAACTACATGAGTTCCACAGTAGCTTGGTAATTTTCATACATGTACTATGATATATAAGTTCTGCTATATTTAAAGTGTGGTGGTTCCGAAGTTGATCTGTGAGTTCTTGTTTTTCAGCTAATTGATGGTGAGGAAATAAAAAACTTGAATGTCCAATGGCTCCGAGCACATCTGGGCATCGTGTCCCAGGAGCCCATCCTGTTTGACTGCAGCATTGCTGAGAACATTGCCTATGGTGACAACAGCCGGATCGTGTCACAGGAAGAGATTGAGCAGGCAGCCAAAGAGGCCAACATCCATCCTTTCATTGAAACGCTACCTAATGTAAGTCTCTCTTCACCATAGATGCCCAATGGTAACCTCCCTGGTCTGCTTTGATTTCTGAAGGGTTAGTTTCCTAAAAATGAAGAGAAATGCATACCGGAAATACACCCCCTCTCCTTACACAAACAATTGGTTTCCTTTCCTATTCCTATTTGATATTATCTGATGTCCTCTCTCTATAAGCTAGCTTATGACTGAGCAGGTCTGGCAGTCTTTCCCTCTAAGTATAGGGCTACATGCAGGGCTGGCAAAAGCAGGTTGACCAGCTCTTTCTGTTTTTCCTAATGACTGTCCTCAAAGCCTCAAACCTCCTTCTGAAGAGTGAGGAAGACAATGGGTTCACTGGTGGTTGTTAGAGCCTGCTCTAAATTCTATTTACAGAATCAATTGTTGAAACCATCTCATTGTTCTCTGGGCTATGATCCCATAAATATCCTCTGAATTTTTTCCTGGGAATTTCGATCAGCAGAACTACTTGCTTTCTTTTAAGTGTTTTATTTTTTGTCTGGGTTTTTTTTTTTTTTTTTTAATCTGTTTTTGCACTGTACTTCTGAGAATGAAGTTGGGGCCCTGATACATGCTGGGCAAGTGTTTCTAACCACTGAACTACAATCTCTGGGTACACTTATTTTTGGGGGGGGATACCTTAGTAAAATTTTATTTGCCTGTCTCAAATACAGGCTGGGGGTGGGGGAGGGGGCATTGGTGGTCGAATGTTGCACTGGTGAAGGGGGAGTATTCTGTTTATGACTGAAACCCAACTACAATCATGCTTGTAATCATGGTGCTTAAAATAAAGATTTTATATATTTAAAAAACATTTTTAATTTAGGAACCTCCTTTTAAAAAGGTGTTCATAATAGAGTTTCAGCCATACAATGTTCCAACACGTCCCACCAACAGTGTCACCTTCCACCAAGGGGTTCCTTCGCATACCTCAGATGCCTCTTTGAAAGGCACATTTTTAAAATAAATTCTTTACTTACACTTTACTTTACACTTCTTTACTTTACACTGTGAGATATACAGTTACAAAGTTATTCATGATTGAATTTCAGTCATACAAAGTCCAACACCCATGCCTTTTCCAGTGCATATTTCCTGCCACCAGTTTCCCTCCCACCTCCCTGTCCTCCCTTCTGCTTGCTTTTTGGCAGACATTCTCTCTCTCTCTCTCTCTCTCTCTCTTTCTCTCTCTCTGTCTCTCTTTATCTATCTCTCATTTTTCCTTTTTTTCCTTTTCAGCACCCAGTTCTTGTCCACAGTGATAATTTCCAACTACCACTGTCATAGTGATCCCTTTGCTTATTGTGATAAGCTTTCTGTTGGACTGGTCCTCCTGGCCCTCATCTCTATTTTCTTTGTATATTATCATGATACTATCTTTTTGTTGTTGTTGTTTGTTTTTGCTTTTGGGTCACACCTGGCAGTGCTCAGGAGTTACTCCTGGCTCTATGCTCAGAAATCGCTCCTTGCAGGCTCGGGGACCATATGGGATGCCAGGATTCGAGCCAATGTCCTTCTGCATGCAAGGCAAATGCCTTACCATTGTGCTATCACTCTGGTCCCAATACTATCTTTTTTAATATCCCGCAAATACGTGTGATTATCCTATGCCTATCCCTCCCTGACTCATTTCACTCTTCATGTCCATCACCCTTATATAAGGAAATTTCAATTCTTCTTTTCCACTCATCTGTTCTCGGCCACTTAGATCATTTCCAGATTCTGTCTATTGTGAATAGTTCTGCGATGAATATAGTAATGAAAATGTCTTTTTTGCTTTGTGTTTTTGGGTCCACAGGTATATTTCTAGTAGCAGTATTACTACGCCCTGGACCCTCTCTTTAAGACTTTTACTCATGCACAAGTGTACATTGACTTTGCAAGCCCCATTATTACTTTTATGCTCTTTGTTGAAAGTTCACCCTAAAAAAAGTAGATCTCAATAGCTTCAAGCCAAGGGGAGGCAATCTCCTCATAATAAGGAAAGAAGGCAAAACCAGGTAAACCCTAACCCTTTCCCAAGACTTTCTTTCCTTTATATTTTTCTTCAAACAACTGCCACTGCATATAGGCCTCAGGAAGACATTAGCTTCCCTCCTTTAAACTCTTAACCTTCTAGGGCCTATCCCAAGACTAGATTTTCAGATATCTTCCTTCTCTATGATTTGCAGATTATGGGCAGAAATGGGCACATCAGCCTCCTCTGGCAACTTTGTGGAAATTCCTGTTTCCATGCCCTTTCTCAACCTGTTAAGTATGAGGCTTTGGAAGTAGAATCCAGCAACTTGTGTGTTAATAGCTTTGGTGACACTGGTGCAGGCTGTATTGTGAGACCTGCTGCACTAAAGGTTCATTTCACAAAGGCAAACACAGAGTAATGATTAGCCAGCTTATCCAGTTGGCCTTGTCCATCTATCATTGGTCCAGCCTAGGCAGCTGACCCTTCTACTTATTAATCTAATCCATTAATAGAGATAATATTTAATAATAATATCAACATGTCTTTATATTACTTATACTTATATATTAATATCATATATATACTAATATCTATATTAATAGAAATAATAATCTATTAATTTAATATATCAATAGAGACCCTGGTCTCTATTAAACAGTAGAAGAATCTGCATCTGCACTGTAGATTTTCTCCAGTTTCTAGACAAGGAAAGAAATGGCAAAATCCCTTAAGTTCTGGTTCCTGACCAAAGATTCATTTCTTCTTATGGTTCATACTATGCTTTACCTGACTTGGCAGATGGCTGGTCCATCTTCACTGGCATCAGTATGTCTCCATAAATCCTGGTGGCCTTGCTGCATGGACATACTTCTCTGTACCTGCTTTCCAAGTGGTGTTATTCTTAGATGTCACTCTGGGCTTCAGCATCTGCTGGAACATTTCCAAGGGTTCATCATTCCAATTTCAGGTGGACAGCTCAGATGCTACAGAGTTAGGGGATCCAAATATATCAATAAAAATAGTTCCTTTACAGAATATAAATTTGATAGTTTAAACTCCAGGTGTCATGATCTGAATCCAGAGTTTAAATAAAATTTTATTCAGGCCAGGACCAAACAATAAGCTAGTATTGTTTTCTTGGGATGTATGTGCAGTCACTTCCCATCTTTCCCTCTCCCCCAAATAACCTGTCCCTGTCACCATTACAAGTAACATTGTATAAAGAACTTTGAAAAATTTCATAAAAAATTGTTTAAATTGCATCTTTTTTAGTTACATATCAACATAGAAATTCTTAGCAGTCATTAAAATGGTTTGCTTTAGAGGTAGTTTTTAAAGAAAAACAAAAGAAAAACGAAAACATCCATAGGCGTGCAACCCAAGAATGTCTTCCCTTTTTCACATTAAAATAATGCAGAGGGCGTCACCTGCTGGTTGTAAATAAAATGCACTTCAGTCCTATTTTGCTTGGTCTGTTCAAGTTTGATTTCCTTCCTCTTACCAGTCTTTGTCTTGAATATTATGAAACCAGAAGATGGGAAGAGGCTAACATTGCAACTGTGTTTTCCCTGATGAAAATGTTACCATATGTGTAAAATAATTTTCTGGTGTCTATTTGAAGGAGATGATTTAAATCTTTCATGAAAACTAGTGGGTTAATTGTTTCTCTATGACCAAATCTTAGGTTCTATGTTAATGTTTTTAATATTTTACTGAAAATATTGTGATTTATAATGGTTTTTTTTTTTTGGTTTGGGGCCACACTCAGTGACACTCATGGATTACTCCTGGCTATGCGCTCAGAAATCACTCCTGGCTTGGGGGACCATACAGGATGCCAGGGCATGGAACCGTGGTCCATCCTACGCTAGTGCGGGCAAGGCAGATACCTTACTGCTGTGCCACACCGCTCCAGCCCCTGACTATACTTTTCATAATAACAAATCTCTTTATAGAAATACAACACCCGAGTGGGAGACAAGGGCACTCAGCTCTCTGGAGGCCAGAAACAGCGCATCGCCATAGCACGTGCACTAGTTCGACACCCTCACATTTTGCTTTTGGATGAAGCAACGTCTGCTCTGGATACTGAAAGTGAAAAGGTAAATTTTGGAATAATCAATTTTATTGAAGGGTAGAGTCCTCAAGTGGTCCTGGGAGTTACATACTAACTGTGATATTCAGCTAACTCTTCAGAGTTTCTTTCAACAAATGCTTGAGTCCTGCAGTGCTATGGACAGCTGAGTCACCCCAGATGTATTTAGTGGTTGTCAGGACCATATCTGGTGGTGTTGGTTTTCAGGACCATACCTGGTGGTGTTGGTTTTCAGGGCCATATCTGGTGGTGTTTGGAAGAGATGGGGGTCAGGAATGTCTAGCTTGGAAGCCATGTGGTGCCAGGATTGAACATACATGCCTTGCATCGCTCTAACTCCTGGACTGGTTACCAGCCTGGGAAAAGTAAAATTTAATTCAACTTATTCATACTTGGAATAAGGTAGTGACTGGGGAATGACAGGGGCATAGATCAGGAGACACAAGCTAGTAATGTAGAAGGGTGCTTTATGTATATCTCCAAACCACAGAGCCAACAATACCATAAGCAGGAGACCAAAGCCAGAAGAACTAAACTTTAAAATGTGCCTGTAAAGAAAGCAGGTTGGTGGGTATGGGATGGGAGTGATGGGAAAGAAACCTAAAGACTTGGTAATGGGATTGATGTTGGAACATTGTATATCTGAAGCTCAACTATAAATACTTTGTAAACCACAATGTCTTAATAAAAAAAATATTTATAACAGTTTGCAATCACACACATTTAAATTTACTCATCAACCCTCCATGATAGAGAACAAAATTTAGACAGGCAACTTGATTGTAACATGTCAACTTTCAAGGGAATTTAAACACATTCTGTAGCCATTATTCAAGAGAGCTAAGATGAAACAATGAAAGTGAGTCTTTCGGCAATTATGCTCTCCCAAATGGCTCTGAATCTCTTTGTTTTAGACCCAATAAGCTGCTCTTAGGAGGTGTAAATTTATCATTTTCACTACAGCTTCTATAGGTAGTCTTTGAAAAAAAAAATGGAGAGCAGCACAGTGTTAAAATATGGCGAATTTTAAGCTAATCAATAATTATGTTCTGTTCAACAAATGGTTCAGTGGTAAGTACCTACAAGGAAAATTGAGATGTTCCCTATCTTTAAAATGCTAGTAATTCAGGATGATCTTTGGTCTATGTCATATTTTTTTGAATTTGGTAGTAACCTTGGACTAAGAACTCGATAGATGTAGGCTGGGCACATGGGAAATTTAAATGGTTTGCTGAACCATATTTATTGTTATAAAATCTACTTTTCCCCCACATTATTGTAAAGATCATGTTTGCGAGATCATGAGGAAGAATTTGAGAGAATGGGATATTTTATTCAGAATTAATTTTTTATTACTGAACAGATCGTTCAGGAAGCCCTGGACAAGGCCAGAGAAGGGCGTACCTGCATTGTGATCGCTCACCGCCCTGTCCACCATCCAGAATGCAGGACCTCATCGTGGTGTTCCAGAACGGTAGGATCAAGGAGCACGGCACCACACCAACAGCTGCTGGCACAGAAAAGGCATCTACTATTCCATGGTCAGTGTTCAGGCTGGAGCAAAGCGCTTATGAACTGTGGCCTCATGAGCTCTTCAACATTTTTTAATACTACTGCTAAAATATGGCATTTAATTAAAGTGAAAATAAGAAAGTGCTTGCTGGAAAAACTATGTAGTTATCTGTTTAACCTTTCCTTCCATATTGAAGGTCACCAATTTCAGAGTCTGCAAGAACTTCATAATTAATGAAACAGAAAGAAATGTCAAGTAGTGTAAAATAATGCTTTTCATTGCATTATAAAATTTACAGAATAATTCAGAGTAGATTTTGTTAATAAAAATGTAATTTTTTGTTTATATATTTGTATTTTATAAAGTATCTTGCTAAAAAGATGATAGAAGTGGCAAAAGAAATATATGTTTGCAATAAAGTGCCTAGATAAGAGTAACTTTTTTTATACAACTCAAGTTACCTTGCTAGACCTGTAAATAAATCCACTTTCCCAATTGGAATGTTGTTTATCATTTCTTAACTGTGGTGCTGCTGATTATTTCATGTTCATGATATGATGGTTCTCAAACAAAAATAATGCAAAGTTTAGGAGTGGGACAGAATATATGTACCATGCTTTCTAGCATATAAGACAACTTTTTAACCCATGAGAAACTTCTTAAAAATCAGGGGTCATCTTATACGCCCAGTATATACGACATGCTGAAACTTCAGGGACAAGTGATCTGCCCCCCCCCCCCCTTTACTGCTGCATCCCATCCAGCTGCCAGGGATTATCACTCAGTCCTCTGCTTGTCCTGATAATCTTTCAGGGTACACAGAGGAGCTGAGTTACCAAGCACTGCATCCCATTCAGCCACTGGTGTCATCGCTAGTGTCTGGCTTTCTGGTGCTCAGTCCTCTGTTCAGCTTTTATGGGACACAGAGGAGGCGCTCTGTTTTCCTCTAGCAGTCCTATTAATCACTGCACCTCAGCCAGCTCCTCTTGGAGGAGCCCCCTCCAATGTATATCACAATTTAAAAATCACAGTCACTCACTACAAATGACAAATGTAAAATGATTGTTGGCACTCCAAAGTCCTAGCTTTATTAATATATACTGTTAACCTTGAAGGGTCTCTTTTTCGCTTACGCTTCTAAATTTCCATTTGGTATGGTAGTCTTCCTTGGTGTGGTAGTACCTTTCCAAGAGGTAGTCTTATATCAGCGAATATAGCCTAAACCCTATATATAAACAGGAAAAGTAGGGGGTCGTGTTATATGCTGGAAAATATGGTAATTATAAAGTTTATACTGTAATGTACATTAAATACTTTGTCCTCTTATTGCTCTTATAAAGGACTTAAATGGGATTTTGTACTTTAAAAAACACTTTAAAAGCACACTTAAGGGGCAGAGCAATAGCACAGATAGCACAGTGGGTAGGTGTGTTGCTCTGGCGCCTTATTTATCTATCTTGTTTTTTTTATTTTTGTGTCACACCTGGCAGTGCTCAGGGGTTACTCCTGGCTCTATGCTCAAATATCACTCCTGGCAAGCTCAGGGGACCATATGAGATGCTGGGATTCAAACCACCATCCTTCTGCATGCAAAGCAAATGCCCTACCTTCTTGCTATCTCCTCCAGGCCCCTATCTATCTTTTCTTTTTTTTTTTCATGCCAAAATAGGTAATTTATTTTTTTAATGTTTCTTTTAAGCACCCTTGAATATAGACATGATTGTAGTCAGGTTTCAGTCATATAAAGAACACCCCTCTCCACCCAGTTGCAACATTCCCATCACCAGTCCCCAATCTCCCTACTCCCTCCCCCAATGCCTGTATTCGAGATAGGCTTACTACTTTTTTTCACGCATTGACTTTTATATTTTTTTAAATAGTTTAAGATGTTTCCATAGGAAAAATAAAGTATTATAATTCACTGGTATATCTGGTTTAGACTGACTAAATCTTGGTCTGATGAGTCAAGTACCCCTTTGAGAAAAATTATAAGACTAATCAAAGTGTACACTGTACTTTTTTTGCCCAGGCAATGGAAAAATAGAGAATCTATGTAATCACTATCTTTTCTTTTTTTATTATTAACATCTTTATTTAGGGGGCCGGAGAGATAGCATGGAGGTAAGTGCATTTACCTTGCATGAAGAAAGATGGTAGTTCAAAGCCCAGCATTCCATATGATCCCCCGAGCCTGCCAGGAACAATTTCTGAGCGTTAGAACCAGGAGTAACCCCTGAGCGCTGCTGGGTGTGACTCAAAAAAGAATTTCTATTTTTAACACCTTGATTAAAAAATTGATTGTGGTTGAATTTCAGTCATGTAAAGGAACACACCCCCCTTTTAGCAGTGCAACATTCCCATCACCAATGTCCCCAAATCACCCTCCTCTCCCCCATCCCCGTCTGTACCGAGACAGGCTTTCTACTTCCCTCATTCATTCACTTTGTTATGATCCTCAATGTAGTCAGTCTCACTCATCTAAGGGTTTTTTAAGAAAAATAATAAGACATTTTTGTAATGATTCTCAGAGATAAAATAGAGGACTGGACGGTCCCTGCTCATCATGACATGAAGTCTTACCACAGAGAGTGATGGGTGCAGTCATAGAAATAAAAAGAAAGAAAGAAAGAAAGAAAGAAGAAAGAAAGGAAAGAAAGAAAGAAAGAAAGAAAGAAAAGAAAGAAAGAAGAGGAAAGAAAGAAAGAAAAGAAAGAAAGAAAGAAAGAAAGAAAGAAAGAAAGAAAGAAGGAGGGAAGGAGGGAGGGAGGGAGGGAGGGAAGGGAAGGGAGGGAGGGAAGAGAAGGAAGGAAGGAAGGAAGGAAGGAAGGAAGGAAGGAAGGAAGGAAGGAAGGAAGGAAGGAAGGAAAAGGAAGGAAGGAAGGAAGGAAGGAAGGAAGGAAAAGGAAGGAAGGAAGGAGAAGGAAGGAAGGAAGGAAGGAAGGAAGGAAGGAAGGAAGGAAGGAAGGAAGGAAGGAAGGAAGGACGAGACATTTTTGCAATAATTCTCAGAGACAAAAGAGAAGAGGGCTGGAAGGTCCAGCTCATGACATGAAGCTCACCACAGTAATGAGTGCAGTTATCTATCTTTTCTTAACGCAATTATTTGTTTTTGTTGTTGTTTGGTTTGGTTTGGTTTTTTTTTGGGGGGGGGTCACACCTGGCAGCACTCAGGGGTTACTCCTGGCACTACACTCAGAAATCGCTCCTGGCAGGCTCGGGGGACCATATGGGATGCCTGGATTCTAACTACTTTTCCTCTGCATGCAAGCCAAATGCCTTACCTCCATGCTATATCTCCGGCCCCAACACAATTATTTCTATGAGGGTCAGGCCTCCAACAACTTATGAAAAGATCAATAATGTCTGTCTGTAAGTGGGTGTGAGTTTATACACAATGAACTCCTTTGTCTGCCCAACCTATACTGTAAACAATCCATGTATTTCTACTGTATATAGACTCTCATGTATTATCCCCCCTTCTACCTCTTCAGAACTTTTTACATCCTTTCGTCCCCCTGCTCTGTTATCCTTCCCGATTTAACTCTCTTAACCCTCAGTTCTTAACTCATTAGGTACTGTCAGCCCCAATAAGCCACCACCTAGCTCCCAGAGCGAAAGGACACCCTCAGCTTCACATCTCAGACCTCAGCAAGAAGCTGCAACCACCACTCCTACAGACTCATTCTTTGTGACTACTCTTCTCATACACACACACCCTAAATGTGGACTGTTGCATGCTACCTAATAATCCCATAAGGAGCCCCCCCAACTCAAGGGCACTACCGGATCCCTTATTGCTGCAAACCATTTCTCAAACCCAACAAACCACACTGTGGGATGGAAATAGGCCCTGAATCTTACCACTCCCAAGAATATCTCAAAAGACGTAATGGGGATATATATATTTTCTTTGTATGTTTAATACCTTAATATGTCTCTTAGTGTGTTTATTTACAAATGTAAAAGTAGCTACCTCCATCGCCATTTTTCCTCCTTTTTTCTTAGAAATATTTTTAAATTTTTAACTTCTCATTTTTTAAAATTTCTATATATATAATAATATATATAATTTTTTTAAATTTCACTTGTTTGAGTTTTGCTTGGTATGAAATTCTAGAAGAAAAAGTCTTGCTTGGGATAAAAGCTCAGGTCAAAACAAGGGCACAGAGATTGTATAGCCCATCATCCTTACCCCCAAATGCACAAGCAATATATAATATAGCAATGTTTCCTTATGCATAGGCATACTAAAAGAAGGGGAAATCTTATGTGTAGAAACAAACTCTTATCTAGTAGGGATAAGAACCCATACAATTTTATAATACAGGGGTGCCTCCCACCCTGAACATTTGTCATGGGGACTCAACTTGTACTTCATGTGATTGAACAGTGACCCTCCAACCTGAACCCCAAATCTCAACTATAGAACCAATACAGTTAACTGAAACAGCACTAGGAATCAAACTCTCTCTGGGGAGCATCTAATACCACCAACTTACATCAGGTTGATACAACATCCTGATGACGAGGAAACAGCAACAATTAGATCTAAGAACAGGTTGCCCTCCCTCATCACCTAATGGTAAGATGAAATCAGAAGACACTAAGTCCTTGATATGTACAAAAATCAAGATCACTAATTACAGAAGACTATCTTTGACAATTTCAACTAGGTAGAATTTTTCCTGGGTCCAATAAGAAAGACCTTAGCCTAGGCTTTAGCCTAGGATTTGAGCAAAAACCAAGATCTCTAATTCCGGTCTGACTTTGACAGCCGTGCTGAGCAGAACTTCTGGAACATAAGGAAAGGCTATATCCTAGGCTTTGTCCTAAAATTTGCAAAAACCAAGATCACTAATTACAAAAGACTAACTACAACATCCATGACACAGCAGAACTTCTAGAACCATAAAGACTATCCTAGTCTTTGTCCTATGACCTGTGCAAATACCAAGATCTAACGACAATTTGTCAGCGACAACTGAGCTGAATATTTCCTGGCACCATAAAAAGACTTTGGAGTTTGAAAATGAGCATATCTGGAGCCTGTAGTTGTTCCTATGACAGTATGCTTCAAGGATGGAGAAACCCTGTATCTCTTAGGCCAAGGGAATTTCCTTTCAAATTTCTCCAATACTTACTATGCCTATGCAAAACAAAAACCAAACAAACAAAATACACAAAACCTCGCTACATCAGCCCTCTTTTCATTTTTTTTCTTTTTTGTGTTGTTTTGTAGTTTTTTTATATGGCTATTGTGTATTTTGTTGATGCTTCTTCATTTTTCTCTCTTTTTTCCCCTCTTTCTTTTTTTAAATTGATAGTTCCTAAGTGGATTCCTCCCAGCATTTTTTTTTTTTTTTGCTTTTTTTCCCAACAGAACCACAGAACTTGAATCATCTTTTTCTGCCTCTTAAATTAAGGGGAGGGTGGGGAGTAGATGGTACCAGGAGCAAACAGTCACATGAACATTTAGTGGAAATAAATAATGATCAAGCCTAAATACCAAATCCAAAGTCAACGACAACAGAATCAAGATCTACAACAAGTTATATACAAAAGGGATCTGTCACACTATTAGTCCAGGGGGCAAAGGGGAGAAGTATGGATGCATGCTGGAAACAGGAGTGAAGGGAGGTCAACACCAATGGTGGGAAATTGCCCTAATTCACTATCACTATATACCTTAAATATAACTGTGAAAGACTTTTAATTCACATGGGTCTCAATAAAAATTATTAAAAAGAAAGAGGAATAAAGAGGGAAATTAAAACAACAGAAAATGAAATAATGAATTATAATTAATAAATCCTCAGATAATAATACTCTAAATGTAATTTTATTAAGTGCTCCAATTATTTGTGGCACAGAATGAATGACTAATAGTAAAACTCAACAATTTTGTTATTAATCATACTATTTTCAGCATTAAGGACACACGTAGGTTTGAAGTGAAGGATATAGAAGATATTCCATTCAAGTAGAAACTAAAAGATTAAGATTTAGCTATAAAAAGTAAAGATTTAGCTATGCTTATGTTAGGCAAGTGATATTTTAAAACAAAAACATAAAAGGTTATATAATTATAAATGCATTGATAAAAGTATAAATAAGTAAAATATATAAAAAGACAACATCAATGCAAATATATCTAATGGATTTATCTAGAATGAACAATAATAAAACAATTATAAAATAGAAACAAATATTCAACATAAGAGCATCTATTATATTGAGCAAATACTACTTAACCTAAGGAGAGAAATAGTGGATTAAAAGCAGCAGACATCAGTACCCTAGTTACAACGATGATTAGATCATCTGGTCAGAAAATCAAACAGTAGACTTTAACTATATTCTTTAGACCAAATGAGTTAATAGGCATTTGGTGAACTATCCATCCAATAATAGCAGAAGCACATTCTTCTCAAGTAGGTATGAAATATTCTCCTATGATAGCTTATAGGACAAATAGGTCACAAATATGTCTCAACAAAATTAAGAAAACAAATCATTTAACAATATTTGTCCAATTACTATGATAGGAAAGAATATCACAATAGTAAAAAGCAGAAAAATAATGTCTAAATGAAAGAAAACCTTGAGCAACAAAGTTAAAAAAATTAAAAGAGGGCAAGAGCAATGTGGGTAGGGCGTTTGCTTGCACGAAGCTGTCCAGGGTTTAATCCCCAATATCCTACATGATCCCTGGATCATGGAGTGATTCCTGAATGCAGAGCCAGAGCAACCCCTGCTGGGTATGACCCCCCCCAAAAAAAACAACAAATAAATTAAAAGTAAATAAAATTGTAAAAATAATAAAACAAATGAAACTGTGAACATACCAAAACATTTAAGTATGCAAAAGCAGTTTTATTTTGGTTTTATAAAATATTTGGACTGTGGAACCAGAACAATAATATAGCTGGTTAAGGCACTTGCCTTGCATACTGCCAGCCTGTATTGATATTCAGTATCATTTAGTCCCTCAAGTCACACCAAGAGTAATCCCTGAGCACAGAGCTAAAAGTAAGCTTCGAGCATTGCTGGGTGTAGCCAAAAAATAAAAATAAATAAAAATATACAGATCACACCCCGTAATGCACAAGGCTCACTCTTGACAGGATACTGGGGTACTGATCCTGAGGTCCAAACCTGGATTGGCTAGATGCAAGGCAAACACCCTCTATATTATCTCTCCAGCCCCTGTGAAAGCAGATCTAAAAGGGAAATTAATAGAGATTAAGAACCTACATTAAGAAATAAGAAAAGTCTCAAATAAACAATCTAATTTTACAGCTCAAGGAACTAGGAAAAGCAAAGCAAATTAGTCCCAAAGTTAGCAGCAGGAAGGAAATAACAGAGATTGGAGAGGAAATTAATAGAGATTAGAAAAACAATGGAAAAACATTAACCAAACTAAGAGTTGTCTGTTGAAAATATAAACAAAATTAACAAGACTTCAGTAGATTGGAAAAAATCTGAGTAATTAAATCAGGTAGAAGAGAAAAAACAAAAATGCAATAAACTAATAGTAAGCAATTATATACCAGTATATTGGTGAACCTAGAAAGTGGGTGAATTCCTAGAATCACAAACACCAATAGACCAATTATGAGTAAGATTAAATCACTGATTTTTTTTTTAAAAGAAAATTGAAAGTTCAAAACAAAGAAAAGTCTGGGACCACATAATCTTACTGGTGAATTCTACTTGACATTTAAGGAAGGAATTAGTCCTCAAACACTCTTCCAATCCAATTTTTATGGGAGCCACACCCAGCAGTACTAGTTGCAAAGTTACTAATTACAAAGCTGCTGAAGTAGAGTGGAGTAAGACAGTACCTGGATTGAACCCAGAGCCTTGAGCATTTGCTCACCATTTGAACCACAACTCTGGTCCACGTCCAAATTCATTTTAAAGATATCAATTAGAAAAAAATGATACAAGAAAAAAATCAAACCACATGATAATAGATCAATAAAATACTAGCCATGCAAGTTCAGAATATAAAGATCATACATCATGATCAAGGGATTTATCCATGAGATACAAGATATATATTGCAAATCAATAAATATAATATAATATATCACATTAATAGAATGAAAGATAAAAATTATTAGCCTTTCAATAGATGCAGAAAAAGTATTGACAAAATACTGTACCCCTTCATGAGAAAATTGGCTAGAAAGGGAATGTATCTCAAAATTAAGGTCATATATGACAATCCTATAACAGATATCCTAATCATGAAAGCCTACAATTTTTTATTCTAAGGTTAAGAGTAATTGGTAACCACTCCTCAAAAGCCAGAAGATCATTCAAGCAAGAAAATGAGAAAAGACAACTGAATCAGAAGGAAGAAGTAAAACTGTCTTTGCATGTGATATGGTCATCTAGAAAGGAAAAAAAAAAATCTTAAAAAGCCTTCACCAAGGGCTTGGAGAGATAGCACAGCAGTGTTTGCCTTGCAAGCAGCCGATCCAGGACCTAAAGTGTTTGGTTCGAATCCCGGTGTCCCATATGGTCCCCCGTGCCTGCCAGGAGCTATTTCTGAGCAGACAGCCAGGAGTAACCTCTGAGCACCGCTGGGTGTGGCCCAAAAACCAAAAACCAAAAAAAAAAAAGCCTTCACCAAAACTTTTCTCTTTCTCTTTCTTATTTAATTTAGCAGAGCTCTCCAGGTTTATTTTTGCAAAAAAAAAAAAAAAAAAAAAGCAACTTTTTGGGGGGCCGGAGAGATAGCATCTAGGTAAGGCATTTTGCCTTGCTTGCAGAAGGTCGGTGGTTCGAATCCCAGCATCCCATATGGTCCCTTGAGCCTGCCAGGAGCGATTTCTGAGCATAGAACCAAGAGTAACCTCTGAGCTCTGCCGGATGTGAACCCCCCCCCCAAAAAAAAAGCAACATCTTCTTCTTACTGTTGAATAATATTTCTGTTTGTCTATCTCTCACTTTCTTTATCTCTCTCTCTTTCTGAATAAATATCCATTCATCTGTTGATTGTCAGTTTGGTTACTTTCTCTACCTTGGCTCTTATGAATAGAATAATGGTAAATGTGGGAATGCTGATTTTGTTTTCTTCATGGATATATACAGATACTGAATTTATGTATCAGAAGGTTATAATATACTTTTTAAAAATTGGGGGGAATAGACTTTATATTGTTTTCCATAATAGTAAGCCATCACGTTTGCATTGATTTATTACAGTAGCCTTAAAAAAACTGATGAAGTCTCAAATAAGAGAAGTAAACAACATGCTTGTGTTTTAAAAAGTATTAATATAATTAAAGAGGTTCTGAGGTAGGCTGTCAAGATTAATAGTCATTTGTGAGAAAAATCCATAGTCTAGATGTAAAGATTCTGGTCAGAGAAAATATTTGCCAGGACTATGACATTGGTGAACAGGAAGTACTCTTTTAGAAGGAAGATGATTTATTAATATGATGTGAATGTGATATCACAGTAGAAGGCATTTGAAAGGATGATCTGCAGAGTACTTACTAAATATAGATGCATGCTGATTGCTTAAATTCAAATATCTCTTATTTTCCTAGTTCCAGCCTACAATTATCTGTCTATACTGAAGTCTAAACAATGATGTCCCTTCTATTTGATTCAGAACCAGATCTGGAGTTAGGCCAAAATGTGCTTCAATCTGTTTCTTAACAAACAAAGTCCCCATTTATTCCCAAGTTTTTATAATCAAGTCTTTTTTTTATATACTTTCTTACTCACAATTTTTAGGTGTGTGTTTTTAGTATATAAACCACACTTGAGGAAAGGACTCTTTCTTTGCATCACTTGTCTTTGCATCACTTTGTCCTTGTGTTTAACAAAGTCCTTGGTATATATATATCATAGCTTCAGTCAAAGTACCAACTCTTCTGCCTCTTGCACCTTCTCAGGGTCAGTTTTGATTTTGTCACAAATTAATATTGAAAATACCTTGTTGGTATAAGAGCAACATCAGACTTCATGATTTCTGATTAAAAATATGAAAAGGGATTTCATTATTACTAATGCAAACCTTTGATCCAGCCTTACCCATTAGAATAAAAGGGAAACCTTGAGAATTGTGTCTAAAATTACATAAAATGAAATATTTTATTAAGATAAAATAAAAGACATTATTTTAATAATGCCCAGAGACAATAGAGATGAGGGTCAGAAGAACCGCCTCATGATATGAAGCTTACCACAAAGAGTGATGAGTGCAGTTAGAAAATAACTACACTGAGGCTGGAGAGAGCATAGTGGCGTTTGCCTTGCAAGCAGCCGACCGAGGACCTAAGGTTGTTGTTTCGAATCCCAGCGTCCCATATGGTCTCCCGTGCCTGCCAGGAGCTATTTCTGAGCAGAGAGCCAGGAGTAACCCCTGAGCACCGCTGGGGGTGGCCCAAAAACCAAAAAAAAGAAAGAAAAAAAAAGAAAATAACTACATTAACAACTACCATGACAATGTTTTAGGGTTTTGGGGGGGGTTGTTTGTTTTTTGGGCCACACCTGGTGATGCTCAGGAGTTACTCCTGGCTCTGCACACAGAAATCGCTCCTGGCTTGGGGACCATATGGGATGCTGGGGGATCAAACTGTGGTCTGTCCTAGGTCAGCCACATGCAAGGCCTACTGCTGAGCCACCGCCCCAGCCCCTACCATGACAATGTTAATGAGTAAAATGCCTGTCTCAAATACAGGTGGGGGTAGGGAAGGAAGTTGATGGGGGCCATTGATGGTGGAAATGTTGCACTGGTGAAAGGGGGTGTTCTTTTTATGACTGAAACCCAAGTACAATCATGTTTGTAATCATGGTGCTTATATTTAAAAAAGGAAATATTTTAAAAGTAATTGCAGTGTTCAGTTTTTATTTATTTATTTATTTTATTTAAACACCTTGATTACATACATGATTGTGTTTGGGTTTCAGTCATGTAAAGAACACCACCCATCACCAGTGCAACATTCCCATCACCCAATGTCCCAAGTCTCCCTCCTCCCCACCCGACCCCCGCCTGTACTCTAAACAGCCTCTCCATTTCCCTCATACATTCTCATTTTAGGACAGTTCAAAATGTAGTTATTTCTCTTATTAAACTCATCACTCTTTGTGGTGAGCTTCCTGAGGTGAGCTGGAACTTTCAGCTCTTTTCTCTTTTGTGTCTGAAAATTATTATTGCAAGAATGTCTTTCATTTTTCTTAAAACCCATAGATGAGTGAGACCATTCTGCGTTTTTCTCTCTCTCTCTGACTTATTTCACTCAGCATAATAGATTCCGTGTACATCCATGTATAGGAAAATTTCATGACTTCATCTCTCCTGACAGCTGCATAATATTCCATTGTGTATATGTACCACAGTTTCTTTAGCCATTCTTCTGTTGAAGGGCATCTTGGTTGTTTCCAGAGTCTTGCTATGGTAAATAGTGCTGCAATGAATATAGGTGTAAGGAAGGGGTTTTTGTATTGTATTTTTGTGTATCCTAGGAGTGGTATAGCTGGGTCGTATGGGAGCTCGATTTCCAGTTTTTGGAGGAATCTCCATATCGCTTTCCATAAAGGTTGAACTAGACGGCATTCCCACCAGCAGTGGATAAGAGTTCCTTTCTCTCCACATCCCCGACCCCCAGCTAACATCATGTACGAAGGTAAAATCCAAATGGATTAAAGACCTCGATATCAGACCCGAAACCATAAGATATATAGAACAACACGTAGGTAAAACACTCCAGGACATTACAGGCATATTCAAGGAGGAAACTGCACTCTCCAAGCAAGTGAAAGCAGAGATTAACAGATGGGAATATATTAAGCTGAGAAGCTTCTGCACCTCAAAGGAAATAGTGCCCAGGATACAAGAGCCACCCACTGAGTGGGAGAAACTATTCACCCAATACCCATCAGATAAGAGGCTAATCTCCAAAATATACAAGGCACTGACAGAAGTTTACAAGAAAAAAACATCTAATCCCATCAAAAAATGGGGAGAAGAAATGAACAGACACTTTGACAAAGAAGAAATACAAATGGCCAAAAGACACATGAAAAAATGCTCCACATCACTAATCATCAGGGAGATGCAAATCAAAACAACAATGAGATACCACCTCACACCACTGAGAATGGCACACATCACAAAGAATGAGAGCAGTGTTCAGTTTTGATGTAAAGCAATGTGGCAAATTAGAAGAAGGGTATATATGAGTACAAAAAATTTTTCCCTGTGTGTGTTTATATGGTCAAGCAATGTTTGATGGCAGGGATACAGTTTCAGAATGTAAAGGTGATTTCATCACTGTGTGAAAGTCATAGCATATAATTTACTCAAAATTAGATGGTGATATTCTACAACACATGCAGACTACGTTTATAAGCAGTTGGGTCCACTGTTGGATATGAGGTTCATTGTTGGCCAACATATCATTAAGCGATTATAGTGTTATAATCACCGCAAATGCTTAAAGAAATAAAAATCAGAGAACTAGGCCACATGCAAAGAAGGAGAACATTTTAGGTAGAGGAAATAGCCTGTTCAAAGAACATTCAAAATACAAAAAGAAGGACATTGTGGGTGGAGCTTGCTAAGCAGGGCAGAAAAGAACATGAAGTATGCTGGTGGGACCAACATGGATTCTGGCTTATTTTTGTTGGGTGTGGCAGAGCCCAGTATGACAAAATGCAGTCTGTTAAATGTTTGTGTGTGTGTGTGTGTGTGTGTGTGTGTGGGTGGGTGGGTGGGTGTGTGTGTGGTTTTTGGGTCACACCCAGCAGTGCTCAGGGGTTATTCCTGGCTCCAGGCTCAGAAATTGCTCCTGGCAGGCACAGGGGACCATATGGGACACCGGGATTTGAACCGATGACCTCCTGCATGAAAGGCAAACACCTTACCTCCATGCTATTTCTCTGGCCCCTGTTAATGGTTTAAATTGAGGACCAGATCCTAAACTCTGACCACATCCCAACCATCATGCTATTAAAAGCTCATGGTACACAGAAGAATGTGTGAATTGACTTAGCTAACCCCAACTCACAGTCAAGTGGGAGTCTCAGATACCCCTGTCAAGTCTTCAAAGTCTGAAGTCCCAGACAGCATTTAACTATACTTTCCTGATGAAAGCCACATACTATATTAGTCAAAGCACAGCATTGTAAGAGATCATACAACTCACAGTAAAATAATCCATAATTAAAGCAAGCACTCTAGTGGTAGAGACTATTGTCATTGTAACTTTATTTTCAGAGAATCTTGTATGCTGCATTACCTTGGTGGGCACCAGCTACAGGTATTACAATACTATCGAATTCTAGTATTGATTCTAATACCAATATTCAAGTCAATAGCTTCAACATTTAAAGTCCCTGTAAAAGAATTTGTAAAGTGTAAAAGATTTTTGACACTGAGAATGATTAAATGAGTTTCAGGGACACCTTCTGTAAAGGACCACATACCTTTGTCCCACTTGGAACTCCTACCATGAAGGTGAAAGACCTCTGGAGTCGGGGAAATCAGAATGGCAAAGAGAAGAGGAATGTTACAGATACATGCAAGGGGCAAAGATGCATGATGAAATTGTTCAGCCTGGACTCTTTCAAAAGAGTCAGTTTGGGTCATAAGGTAAAATGACCTTTGAGTTGAAAACCAAACATTTTCAGTTTTACACTGGGTAGCTAAATCAGAACTTTTCCCTCTTATTGTAACTTAGTGAATGGAGGAAGCATCTTTTTTTTCTAAATTGAAAAACCTGAGTTCCTATTTTCACTGTTGGTTTAGTTAAGAGGTATGATTCTTTGGGCAAATTACTTCTTTTCTGTAGTCCATTATTTCTTCAATGGCAACTGAGAGATTTAAATAGCTTCTTCACAAGACTAATTAGGTGTTAAATTTTTTAGTATTAATTAATTTTATAGTGTATTATTGAAGACAAATGCTCTTCAAATAATCATTAAGGAGTGAGATATATTGCTCAATTACACAGAAGACAGGAAAGTCAATTGTAAGAGCAATATTTTCTAAAACCATTTAGCAACTTAAGATGAGACAACTGACCCTTCAGAAAAGAAATATTTACGTATTTTAAATTAAATTTTAATTAAATCACCATTATTTACAAAGTTATTCATAGTTGAGTTTTAGACATACAATATTTCAGCACCAATTCCACCACCAGTCTCAACTTCCTTCCACCAATATTCCCAGGTTTCATCTCATCCCTCCCCTCCTAGCCTGTCACCTTTTAAGTTTGGTTGTTAAAGTTTGAGTCTCATATTTCTATGTTGTTGGCTTGGAATTTTAGCTCTGTCCTTCCTTATCACCACCAATATTCCTGAATTACCCTGATCCCTATTATTTCTCATTTGTTGCCTTTCTCCTCTTCCATTTCCTTCCTTCTCCTCCTTATACTCTAAGGCTAAGGATGATCTATGTAGCCTCCCTTTAAACCATTACAGAAGGATTTTTACAGGATGATATCACTTATATATGGTATTTAGAATAACTTTATATGGGAATGCAATGGGTATTGTAGTATATATTTGTAGTAAATGTAGTATATTTAGTTTACTGCAACTTTTTTTTATTTTTATTTAATATAAAGATATTTGTTTTATATTTCATTATTATTTATATTATTACTATAGTAAACATTATAGTATACTATAGTGTATATTTATATTTACTATAGTAAATGTTTGAAAAAATATATGGAATATAAGCCAAAAGTAATGTTGGTTGCTTTCACTTTATATTTTTTACGGCCTCTCCAAAGCTACCAATTTTCTTGCATGGAAGTTTTATTTTGTATTTTTCTTTTTTTGTTTTGTGTTGGGGTTTGAAGCCACACTCAGCGGTACTCAGGAATCACTTCTAATGGTGTTATGGGGACCATATGTGATGCCAGGATCATACAAGGCAAAGTGCCTTAGCCTCTGTTCAATATCTCCAGCTCTATGTGTCTTATTTTGACAGCTATCTTAAGGACCTACTAGATTTAGTAAGCCAAGGAGCTCACAGTTTAGGAAGCAGGAAACAAATTTAGTGATGTGTATTTGCACCATAATGCAACATTTAAGGATTAAGGAAAGATCACTCCTCAGAGCTTTAAGAATGCTTCCTAAGGGCCCGGAGAGATAGCACAGCGGCGTTTGCCTTGCAAGCAGCCGATCCAGGACCAAAGGTGGTTGGTTCGAATCCCGGTGTCCCATATGGTCCCCCGTGCCTGCCAAGAGCTATTTCTGAGCAGACAGCCAGGAGTAACCCCTGAGCAACGCCGGGTGTGCCCCCCCCAAAAAAGAATGCTTCCTAAAAAAAACTGTGGAACATATACACAATGGAATATTATGCAGCTGTCAGGAGAGATGAAGTCATGAAATTTTCCTATACATGGATGTACATGGAATCTATCATGCTGAGTGAAATAAGTCAGAGAGATAGAGAAAAGACGCAGAATGGTCTATGGGTTTTAAGAAAAATGAAAGATATTCTTGCAATAATAACTTTCAGACACAAAAGAGAAAAGAGCTGGAAGTTACAGCTCACCTCAGGAAGCTCACCACAAACAGGGATGAGTTTAGTTAGAGAAATAACTACGTTTTGAACTATCCTAATAATGAGAATGTCCGAGGGAAATAGAAAGCCTGTCTAGAGTACAGGTGGGGGTTGGGTGGGGAGGAGAGAGATTTGGGACATTGGTGATGGGAATATTGCACTGGTGATGGGTGGTGTTCTTTACATGACTGAAACCCAAACACAATCATGTATGTAATAAAGTTGTTTAAATAAAAAAAAGAATGCTTCGTAAGAAACAAAATATCTATTTGTCAGACACACAATACAAAAAGAGTATAAGTGTGGATTCCCGGGTTAAAAGACCTGGAAAGCTTCAATTAGATTTGACCAAAAGCAGTCAGTATTTCAGGTGACAGCATGGATAGAAATAAGTGATGGCTACCACAGGCATGAATGTGTGAAGTCTAGTTTGACATCTTGGAACTGAGACTAAAGGGCCTGAGATATCAGGAAATATTTGCTTTTATTATTTTAATTTATTGTGCTTTATTAGACATAGTAATAGTGTCATTTTTGTGTTCCGTTATACAATAGATCCAGGCAGTGATATTTTACAAAATAAATCACACTTAAATATATACAAACGTTTCATAAATAGCTCATTATAATAAAGATAAGATACAATAAAGATGAAAATATCTCTCTTTTCTAAATTCCACACTTTAAAAATGCATCTTCCAATCTTGGACATGTAGGTGACCTCCACAAGAGTATTACAACCTCAGGCATCAGGAACGTGCATCACTCTTGCAGCCTGGACAGGGACTCACACTGTTCTATTTGAGGAAGATGGAGGAAAGGCAAGTGAGGGAAGAAAGACATTTTTCTTTTTAGTGAAGAGGTAGAAGGAAACAGTATTATCAAGATCATAACTGCAACATTTTTTTCTAGAACAAAGCCAGTTTGCAACTAAGGCTCCCCAATTCTATTAGAGTTTGTTGGCCATTTTCAGTTTTCTCATGTAAAATGTGTTTGTCAATGTGGGCAATGACCCCATTCCTCTCTCTCTGGAGGTTAAATAGACGACTAAAGCATAATTTGCCCAGGGATTTTCCAGGCTGCTTTCAGAAAGTGTCAGTAGTTCCAGATAAACTATGGTAGAGATTACTCAGATTATTTGAAAAGCTCCATTTCACAATATTCTACTCCCTTAGACTAAAAATATGGCATGAAAAATTTTTAGCATCAGGAACCCAGATCTACAGCATATGCTTATAGATCAAGCCTAGAAAAATGATGCCAAAATAAAAGTATCTAAATTAGAACGGAAAAAATAACTACTTTTAGGATTTTTCTCTACGAGAACAAAATACTTTATACAGATATTTAAGAGTGTTAAAACTAGAGAGATAGGGCCCGGAGAGATAGCACAGTGGTGTTTGCCTTGCAAGCAGCCGATCCAGGACCAAAGGTGGTTGGTTTGAATCCTGGTGTCCCATATGGTCCCCCGTGCCTGCCAGGAGCTATTTCTGAGCAGAGAGCCAGGAGTAACCCCTGAGCAACGCCGTGGCCCAAAAACCAACCCCCCCAAAAAAAAAACTAGAGAGATAATTCAATAGGTTGAGAGAGTACATTGCAGACTTCAGAAGGCCTTGGTTGGATTCTCAGCATGACTTGATTCTCAGAATACTACTAGGAAAAACCTTCAAGCCAATTAAGAGTGCCCCCCAAAACTAGCAAACAAGTAGAATATGGGAGACAAGTGGCAAAATAAGGATATTTCACAACACCAAATGCTTATAAACTGGTCTTTAGAATACATTTCCATTTGGAAAGTAAATTTTTAAGTAGCTAAATATTTTGTTATAATAATTATTTACTATTACTAAATTTACTTTTCAAACTCTCAGAATTTGCCTTTCTAGTAGAAAGCATGCTAACATTGTGAATGTAGCTTTGCTGACAATACAAGTGTGGTATAGAAACATTTAAATACAATACTAGTATTGTATTTAAAAGGTTTGAGACTGGATAGATAGTACAGCAGGTAAGGTGCTTTTCTTGCATGTGGTTGAGCCTTTTGGATTCCTGGCACTCTATTTATTGGTCCCCAGAACATGAGCATATGAGAAGTGATCCAAGAGTACAAAGCACTACCAGATGTGACCAAAAATCAAAAATGAAAACAAGGGCCCGGAGAGATAGCACAGCGGCATTTGCCTTGCAAGCAGCTGATCCAGGACCAAAAGTGGTTGGTTCGAATTCCGGTGTCCCATATAAAAGGCTCAGGCCATTTTGACGGCAAATTCTCTGCCACAAACTTTTATACTCCTGTTATACCTCTTTATGTTTATGTTTCATGTTATTTGCTTACTTTTTTCTTTTGTTTTTGTTTGGGGACCACATCTTGCAGAAGTTACCTGGCTCTGAGTTCAGGAGTTACTCTTGGTAGGCTTGGGGGACCACATGGGATTTCAGGAATCAAACCCTGGTCAGACACATGTATTGCAGACACCTTAATCTTTGTGCTATGGCTCCAGTCTTGGCTAATTTATTTCTATACGAATATTTTTATGTCTCCTCTGTGCATAATGTAATGCTTTGCTATATTGTTTCCTTTCAAAAAGTGTCACATGAATCAAAAGTCACAGCTAGTCAGCAAAAGATAGATTAAACTATGCTTAGCCAATTTCCAATTCTTCCATCTTGAGACATGTGCCAGATATCCATGTCTATATTAACAATACCTGCTGCTCCTCTCTGCTCTTTGCTCTAGGAGTTTCATTCTATGGGTTCGTCTGCAAGGACCCTCAAAGGCAGTTGAAAGCAATAATTTCCCTTCTCTATGTTCTCCCTACTTGCCACTCACTATGGTTCTAATAACTGCTCCCTCCTCCTACCATGCTGTCCTAGAGAAGCCAAAGACCCTCACTCTTGTTATCCCAAATAATTCATATTTTTATTGCTATATCCACTATGTTCTGACCTTACCTTGATAAATAATTACTTCATTAAATTATCCTTAATATCTTACTTTGAATGTACTGTCTCTTTCTTCCTGGGATTCAGACTAATAAATGCAGTTCAAATAAATGCAAATGATTTGAATGATGGAGCTTAAGAGCCACCATTCTCAACCAGTGCAATGATTGCTTTCTGAGTTTTCACAATAATCTCTGTAAATCTAAATTTCTACTTTGTCTTTTGTCTCTTGAGGTTTTGGATTAAAAACTCTTACACATTCCACTACATCCTTATCTGCCATTGCCTCTTAAATTAAGATCTTATCTTATTTCTGCAGAAAGCCTTTTTCACCCCAATCTGCTTTTGCATTGTTTTTCTGCCCTTGGAACTTTCAGGCTTATCTCTTTTTTATCAGTAATTTCATGTGTAAGGTTAAAAAAAACTAAAAAAATTTTTATTTCTGTAGCTGTATAGGCTGGGGGTAAGAGAGGAAATTTATGGTTAAACAACAATTTCACTGTAAAAAAGTCTCAAAGTCCTCGATGTACACTGGGACCCTCTGGAATAGCAGCTTGTGAAGCAACATTTCCCAGAATATAATCATGGGGCCTCATAGACCAAGGAGAACCTATCATCTGAACTATGTATTCCCAATGTGGGGCCAGAGAGATACCACAGGGCAGACCTGGGTTTGATTCCCAACATCCCATATGGTTCCCCCGACAGCCAAGAGCGATTTCTGAGCACAGAGCCTGGAGTAACCTCTGAGAGCCACAGGGTGTGCCCCCCCCAAAAAAAAAGTATTCCCAAAGAAAGTTTTTGCTCTAGACATTTACTTTTTACTCCATGTTTCTCTCCTTAAATATTTACTGAACAACTAAATAAGTGTAGATCATATTGACCCTCCCCTAGGGGAAGGGAAAAGAAAGAGTGGTATCATAACCACTTCCTTTTAATCTCCTTGTGTCTGAATGCATCATAATTTGGGGGTTTTGTTTGTTTGCTTTGTTTCTGTCTATGGGTAATGTTCAAGGACTATTTCTGACTTTGTCCTGGACAGAGTAGGGAGATGGGAAAAATTCAGAGTGGTGCTAGGGAAAGCATGTGGTGTTGGGAAGAATCTGGCACCTCTCTCATACAAATTCTGTTCTCACACCAGTAAGCTATCTCTTCAGCCCCTGAATATCTTATTGTCTTGAAAGATGTGTGTGGTGAGTAGAAAGTGACCAAAACTTCCTCAAGATCTAATGTAAGGTATTGATTGACAATCCTGACTATGACTTTAGAGGTCTCCAAATTCTTTTTTTTGTTTGTTTGTTTTGGTTTGGTTTTTGGGTCACACCAGTGGCGCTCAGGGGTTACTCCAGGCTCTGCTCTCAGAAAACGCTCCTGGCAGGCACAGGGGACCATATGGGATGCTGGGATTCAAACCAACACCCATCCTGGATCGGCTGCTTGCAAGGCAAACGCCCTACTACTGTGCTATCTCTTCGGACTCGATGTCTCCAAATTCTTAAGTCTAGATTAACTATAGATTCAGTTTTCACTCCAGATTTTCTACCTTGATTACTGAACTGGTGGAATACAGACAGAGAGTAAACAAAAAAAAAATATTTATTGGGTGTTTACAAATGCAGGGCCTCTATTTGAGTTATCTGCTATCCTGAAGATGCTCAGATCTAGTAGGAATAGAAATATTTGAACATAATTACAGTCAATGTAGAGTAAATAGTGTAACCTTATATAATTAGTTTAACATAGCACAGCATAAATTAAGACTGTAAATAAGAGGTCTATACCCTGGTTCCTATAGTACTGCTTCATTCTGCTTTACAACATTTGTAATAATTGGCATTTGAATTCATCTTTTACTAAGAAATGAACTTGAGGCCAAAGTGAAATAGGATCCACTGAAAAAAATAAACAAACCCAGGGACCTATGTAGCAATAAAAAAAATCTGGAGTTCATGCTATCAGAGTTTCATGGTTAGAATAGAAAGAGGACAAAGCTAAAAAAGTATTTAAAAAGTTAATTTCTAAAATTTCCTAAATTTGGCAAAATACACAATGTCATGCATCTAGATGATGAGCAAACCTCAAACAGAATTAAAGCAAACCATATGAAGTCATAGTGTAATTAAACATTCAAACACTAAGCAAGAGATTAAATCAATAATTAATAACTTTCTAAAACATTAGGATTATTTCATGAATTCAACCAAACATTTATGAAATAAATCAATTGATTTGGCAAAATACATGTCATGCATTTTGATGATAAGCAAAGCACAAACAGAATTAAAGCAACCCATATGAAGTCATACTGTAATTTAGATTTAGAAGGAATTATTCCTAATTTATTCTGAGCTAGAATTAGCCTAATACTAAAAGTACATAAAAACATTAAGAAAAGAGAACTACAAACTAATATTTTTCATGACATAGATGCAAAAATCCTCAGAAAATCATTAGCAAATCAACTATGTATGAGATGTAATCACTTAATTATAGTTCAACAATATATAAAAAGAAGTATACTCCAAAAACAGATGGGTTATATCCCAGGTGAAATCCTGGCTCAACATTAAAAAAATTAATACAGGGCAGTATAGTGATAGGACATTTTCCCAGCATCTCATATGGTCCCTGAAACTCCCAGGAGCGATTTCTGAGCCAGGAATAACCCCTGAACACCACCAGGTGTGACCCCCCCAAAAAATACAAAAATTATATATATCCCATCATATCGAGGACTAAGAAATATAAATAAGATGACTATATCAATAGATGCAGAAAAATCGTTTGAAAGAATCCATCATTCAATTTTTATAGATATGTTTCAGTACACTAGAAATGGGGAAATTCTTTCAAAGTAATAAAGACTGTAGTGGGTTGTAGTGATAGTACAGAGAGCAAGGTGTTTGCCTTGCACACAACCAGCTCAGATCCAATCCCTGGCACCCCAGATGACCCCAGAATCTCACCAGGATTGATTCCTGTGCTCATAGCCCGGAGTATACTCCGAACACTTCTAAACATGCCCTCCCCAAAGAAAATATTTATAGAAAGCCTAGTTAACTTTATACTCAACAGTGATAAACTTGAAGCTTCCCCACTAAGACAAAATAATTCACTACTCTTTTTCAATATTTTAATAAAGCTCCTGGCAGCATAATCAGAAAAGAAAATGTAGACATAGTGATAAATAAGTAGCAAAAGTGTCTTTGATTGAAGATTACATGAAGGTCTACATAAAAAAAACTCAGAAGGGTTGATGAAAGAAAAGTATCAATAGTAACATCACCCCATCCCCTACTCCTAAGACTAATAAGCAGTTATAGCAAAGTTGTATATATATATATATATATATATATATATATATATATATATATATATACACAAATATACAAAAGCTAATATACAAAAGCCAGTTGCCTTTTTGTAGATCGGCAATGATCAAAACACATTGTCATTTGTATTAGCAAATGAAACGCTGATATTAAATCTAAAAAAATATGCAAAAGGTCTATAAAAGTATATACAAAGTATAAAAAATATCTATATGTAGAAAACTATAAAACTAAACATGTACTATGCTCCTGTACAAGAATGGTAATATTCAGGTTTCAGGGGCACTTACATATGTACATTGCGTGACCCTCCTAAGATGGGCCCAGGAGGACCCAACAGACCCTAGTATTAAACGAGTTTGGTTGACTGTCACTAAGACTTGTCCTGGGGGCCCTGAGCAAAGCTTGGGAGAACCCTTCCATATTCCTCCCAGAATATTAATACTCAATATTGCCTAAATGTAAGTTCTTCCCAAACTGATCTATAGATTTAGTGAAATGTGAAAAAAATTATAGAAAATATTTGTATAATATAAGTAAATTATTAAGGGAGAACAGTGAAGAAGCCTAATGTGACTTCAGTATCCCTTTGAAGCTACTGAAGCTATTGCAAACAGCAAGATAGCATAATATTGGGAAAGAGTAAACAAATGTATCAATGAGGCAGAATAAAAATCACAAAATAGAAAAACCATATTCAATCTTTAACAAAAGAGTAAAACAAAGCAGTGGAGCAAAGACAGTCTTCCGAACTAAATGTGCTAAACAAAGGAACATTAACATGCAAAAATAGTGAATCTAGACATAGATATTACATCCTTCACAAAAATAATTCAAAATATATAATAAGCCAAAATGTAAAATACAATGCATAATAATGATAAGAAATAACAGGTAGAAAGCTAGAGTATAGAAGACTTTAGATATGACATTAAAGGCATAATCTATAAAAGAAAAATGGTAGGCTGCAATTCATTAATATAAATAATTTCTGTTTTATAAATGAAACTCTCAAAAGAATGAAAAGATAAGTCTCACACTATGGGAAATATTTACAAACAACATATGTGATAAGACTTATCTAAAACATACAAAAAAAGCAATGTATGCAAATTCAATTGCAATTCAACAACAAGAAAGCAAACAAGTTGATAGAAAGACTCCTGTGGGACCAGAGCAATAGTACAGTACAGTACAGTGGATAGGGCCTTGCACACAGCCAACACAATTCAATCTCCAGCACCCCATTTGGTCCTCTGAGCACTACCAGGAGTGATCCCAAAATATAAAGTCAGGAGTAAGCTGTGAGCATTACTGGGTGTGACCAAAAACCACACACACACACACACACACACAAACACACACACACACACACACACACACATTTTTTAGACACCTGCCAGAGCGATAGCACAGTGGGTAGGGCATTTGCCTTGCATGTGGCTGACCCAGTTTGATTTCACACATCCCATATGGTCACCTGAGCCTGCCAAGAGTGATTTCAGAGGGCAGAACCAGGAGTAACTCCTGAGCACCACCAGTTGTGTCCCCAAAACAAACAAACCAAAAAAACCCCCCAAAAAACAAAAAACTGATTGCAAAGACAACTTGATTAAAAAAAAATCACCTAATTAAACTACATAAAAATAATTAAAACAATGTTTGATTAAAAAAGACAAATCAATTAAAAAAACTAAAGATCTTAATTCACAGTTTATCAAAGAAGTCATATTGATGATAAATAAATATATGGGACTAGAGATATAGGACAGTGGGTAAGGTGTTTGCTTTGCATATGACTGACCTAGATTCAATCTATGTGTGGTTCTTCAAGCCCTGCTAAGATTGATTCCTATATGCAGAGCCAGGGGTGAACCCTGAGAAGAACAAGAACAAACAGAAATAAAAAAAAAACATAGAAAGAATGCTCCACATTATAAGTCATCAGAGAAAAAAAACAAATAAAAAATATGAGGCATGAGGCCGTAGCAATAGCACAGCAGTAGGACATTGGCCTCACATGCAGCTGACCCAGGATGAATGTTGGTTACATCCCCGGCGTCCCATATAGTCCCCCATGCCAGGAGAGATTTCTGAGCGAATAGACCAGGAGTAACCCCTGAAAATCACCAGGTGTGACCTAAAAAAAAAATATATATATATATATATATATATATATATATATTTTATAAAAAGTATGAGGCTAGAGATGTGCCTTAATAGAAGAACACCAGTCACACTGCATACCTATTTGAAAGGTCAAAATTTGAAAGGTCAAAATGGAACAATGTCAAATGCTAGAAGATGCATAAGTGTTGAAAGAGAGAAAGAAAAAGAAGAAATTAAGAGAGAAAGAGAGAAAGAAAAAGGAAAAAAAGGAAAGAGAGAAAGAAACAAAGAAACAAAAAAGAAAAAGAAACAAAGAAAAAGAGAAAGAAAAGAAGGAACTCATGTTCAGTGAAATATCTATCAGGAATGAAGAGGAAAATAGACATTCTCAAAGAAAGCCTAAGGAAACTTGTTACCAGTCTAACTACATAAAAGATCAGCTAGGAAATTTTTCTAAATAGAAAAGAAACAAAAGAAACTGAATACCAGAAAGAACACAATGAACAACAACAACAACAAAAAGGCAAATGCAAAACCATTCATTTTTCAAAAGTATTTTTTATTTTTAAAATATTTTGATAGTTGAAACAAATACTTATATTAAATAATTAGTCACTCTGCTTCTAAGAATATGTGAAGAAAACAAATATGACAGTCATATTATAAATGCCAAAGTGCATGCTTTTACCACTGAACCAAAAATTTCTAATTTCAAATAGGTAAAATGATGGCAACAGTAGATCTGGTAAGTTATGATAAGTTATAAATAATGTAATTTAATGTATCCATTTAAATTAATTTACTTAGTCATTTAATCCTCTACACAAATATTCGTAATACAAACATTGCACATAACCTTAATACAATAATCACTCAAAAACAACAGTAAATAAAAACAGAAGATAAAGAAATATTCAAATAATTTACAATATCTTCCAGAAAAGAGAAGTCAGGAGAATGAATTTTAATTTATTTTATGATCTAAAGTTGCCTTGATACTACAATCAATGACTTGACTATTCTAAAATAGAAAAAAACTAAACTTTTGTTTATGAATGTAGGCACAAAAATATAATATATTGCCTTCAGGGAAACTAAGTAAAAGATACTGAGAAGTTCTGCATTTCCTTACAAATGCATGAAAATTTGTATCTCAAAAAAGTTTTATTAAAAATCTGCAAAGTGGGGGGAAAGAGAGCCATAGATTCTTTCTATAGAGTTCCATATTGATGCATAAAAGATTAAATTGGTTAATTTATAAACATTTCACAATATCCTTTAAAGTGTCTTTAAGACATTAAGAGTTTTAGGGTTTAGACTATCAGGGCTAAGAGTTTCAGGGCTAAGAAGCAATGCTGAGAGTAACCAAAAATTAACATAAAATGCAAACTAAAGTTATGGTTCTTTTTAATTTATTATTTAAAGATATTTGGTATGTTATTAACAAATACTTTTTTATCTAAAGCTCACTAAGTAACATTTTGGAAACTTCTAAAATAATTCTAAAAGTAATTCTATATATGATACAAATGACCTAAGCCACAGTCAACCTAGCTCATGCTTATTCATTTCATTTGTGACCTTGGCCCACAGCATCCCTCTTTCCATTCAATAGCTCCCAGTACCTTCACAGGTCACAAAAATTTCCTTAGACAATGTGATCTATGAACTCTCAATGCACTGTTAAAATTTTCCAGTGAAATAATGTAGTACTGTGATTGATAGCAAATTTCTCAACCATGCTTTGCATTCTGTCATGGCACCTCTGCAAGCTCACCATAGTTTATGAGAGTGTAAAGAAGAATTTATTAGAAAAGAGAGAACTGATCTCCCTCCTCCCCACCCCCCCCCCCACACCTGCACTCGAGACAGGCTTTCTACTTCCCTCATTCATTCACATTGTTATGATAGTTTTCAGTGTAGATCTGGGAAATTGGTGGTGGGAATGCTGCACTGGTGAAGGGGGGTGTTCTTTACATGACTGTAATCATACAACTATAATCATGTTTGTAATCACGGTGTTTAAATAAAGATAATTATAAAAAATTATTTTATAGGAATAATAAAATAAAAAGTAAATATTGTTTAAAAAATCACATCTATTAATTATTCTAATGATTCTATTCTAGCTTTTATTTGTTTTGCCTATTATGGTATTGTATGATATATATGTAATATGTGTTATATAAGATTATAAGTATAATTTGAACTATACTAAATGTATTGACAAAGAATAGATACATGAACAATTGTGATGAATCTGTATGGAGATATTTTACTGCATTTTAAATGAGTGAAAAAACTTTGATCTACACTCTTTGATGTAATGATGTAATGAAATATGATGGAAGATGTGTATTTTAAAATATAAACATGTGCTTTTTATTAAAACAAATAAATACATAAAATATTAAAAAAAAGAAAAGAAAAGAGAGAACTGAATCATCATTACTGAGAGCCTCAGCATCTTTGAAATGCCTACTATTGTGCTATGGTGAAATTAGTTCAAAGAATTTTATAATGATCAAAAGAAAAATGAAGCCAAGGAAGAATACTCATTTTGACAACATTCATTCATTCATTAAATTGAGGACCTCCCAAACAATTCTCAGCGAGTTCAGCAGCACTTGCTGCCATTCTAGGCCAGCAAAGCTGCTGTTGAATGCTCTCACCAAAAACATGGTGAAGTGCTGGGAATTTGGTCCTCAGTTATGCTCAGAGGACCCATTAAATGAAGTCTGTACTGCTGATTTCCAGGCAACCTCCCCAGCCCCAGGAAATATTTTAATGAATCACTATAATATACAGAGTTAAATAGTTGTTTATAGTTAAGTTCCAATTATAGCAATGTTTCAACACCCATCCTTCACCAGTATTCATTTCCTGCTACCAATGTCCCCAGTTTCCCTACTATCCCCCTCACCACTGCCCTCCACAGTCTACCTTTCAAGCAGACATTTCCCCACACACACACACACACACACACTTTTAGGTTCCATAGTTTGCAAGACTGTTACTGAAAGAGTATCATGCATATCATTATACCTCCTTTCAGCACCCAGTTCTTGCCCAGAGTGACCATTTCCAACTAGCATTGTCATAGTGGTTCCTTCTCTATTCTTCACTTCAACCCCCCCCCTCCTTTGTGGTAAGCTTTCTGAACCTCATTTCTATTGCCAGGAAATAAATTACTAGGATAAAAATGGTAAAAGGTAGAAAAATTGCTTTTTAAGAAGTAAAAATTGTTTTCAATCATACCTCAGAACCATTTTTAAAACCATACAATTAGAGTGTCAAAGCTTTTTTAAAGTAGAATTTGGAAGGGTTGGAGGGATAGCATAGCAGGTTGGGCATTTGCTTTGCATGTGACTGATTCAGGTTCAATCCCTTGCATCCCATATGGTCCCCTGAGCACCAGCAGGAATGACCCCTGAGCAGAGCCAAGAGTAACCCCTGAGTACCACTGCCCCAAAATAAAAATAATAATTTGAAGATAAAATTCTAAGTCATATTTCAAGGAAAAAAAAACAGAAGATAATCAAAATCTTAATTGAAATCTTTATATCAGTTTGTTGGAAGGAAGATTTAGGCAGAAGTTGAGAAAGTATTGGTGAGAGAAAATTTGGAAACAATAAAAGATGTGAAATGTCTATTGTTGTAGATGAAAAGTTGGAGAATTGCAAACAGTACAATTCAGTAGGAAAAAAAGTAGAATATATTATCATGAAGTAAAAGTTACTGCACAGAGAACTGAATATAATATTCAGAGAAGTGAATTATAATATACTTATGGGAACTATTATGTAATTTTATATATATTGAGAATATTATTAAAATATTATGTAAAATCATATAAACATTTAACACATGCTTAAATGCTTTGGTATGAGAAGTTTGTGTTCTTTGATGTTTTCTTTTAGGAAATATTTTTTTAGGAAATTCTTAATATAATATAAATCTTATGTACTGTAAGCATAAATTTACTGAGTCTTCTACTGTGTAGGCACCAGAACTATAGCTAGACATGGACTCTGATAGGTCATTGTCCTCCCCAGGAATACTAGTGTCAGCTTCAGTCATATTGCCAGGGTTGCATGAAAGTTCACTTACTTAATATGAAGTCCAGTTTCTAAACTTGTTTGTTTGGGGACCACACCCAGTAGTGCTCAGGGCTTACTCTTGGCTCTAGTTCAGGGACCCGACACCTGGCAGGGCTCAGGAAACCCTATGTGGTGCCGGGGATCAAACCTAGGTCTCTCACTGTGTGAGAGACAAGCATACTACCTACTGTATTATTTGTCCAGTCTCTCTAGATCTTTGATTGAGAGTAAGAGTTCTTTGCTATTTGAAAATGACCCCGCACACTGTATCTCCAACCCCAGGTGAATGAATCTGAATCAGGGTCACGCATGAAATAATCCAAGCCAGGTTGAGGATGAAACACATGTAATCTGGCAATCTTCTATTTAGTATGAAGAGCAAGCTGCCTGCCAGAACTGTCTTTTATTTGTTTTGGGGTTACACTAGGCAGTGCTCAGGGGTTACTCCTGGCTCTGCGCTCAGAAATTGCCCCTGGCAGGCAAGGGGAACCATATGGGATGCCAGGATTTGAACCACTGTTTTTCTGCATGCAAGGCAAACACCCTACCTTCATGCTATCTCTCTGGCCCCAGAACTGTCGTTTTTAATTGAGTACAGAGACCACCCCCAGGTGTGGGAGTAAAAACAGAGTAAGGGCACATAGCTTAGGCTATCCTGAGCCTGTTCCTCCCAGGTTTACATATAAGACCATCTTTGTTTTGAGTGAAACCAAGTTGTAAACAAATAGACACAAAGAAACCAGTAATGATCTTTGTTTTTTGGGTAGAACAAGGTATAATCTAACACTTATTCATTTACCTCAAATATATTTGACAATCAGTGGGGTAATATATGTATAGGATGTTCTTTCTAACTAACTAACTAACTCTCTCTCTCTCTCTCTCTCTCTCTCTCTCTATATATATATATATATATATATATATATATATATATATACTGGTTTTCTTTCTGTCAGTTGTGAAGTTATCAAGCGAAAGACCTACCTTGTTTACTTTATATCCTCAAACTGTATCTTGTATAGAGTAATATGGGAAGCAATCATTGGTTATCTCATTGAATAAAACATAGAAAATACCTTTTCTCTTGTGAAGTTTATATACATTTACAATAAATTACAAGCTGAATAATACATAAAGGGATGCTGAGGGATAGTAGAGAATATAGGGCACTTGCCATGCATGCACATTCCATACATTCAATATTCCTGGGTGTGGCCCAAAACTGATAAAAATTGTTATAGTGCTTAGGTGACAGATAAGAGTGAAATGCTTTTACAGTTGTGTATAAGTTATAAAGTTTAGAGGGTAATCAGCACTATAAATAAAATTTTAGAAGTTATTTTGTTTTTTTTTTATTTTGTTTTGGGGTCACGTGTGGCAGCACTCATGAGTCACTCCTGGCTCTGCATTCAGAAACTTCCTCCTGGCAGACTTGGGCGATCATATGGGATGCCAGAATTCTAACCACCATCCATCCTGGATTGGCTGCATGCAAGGCAAAAGCTCTACCGCTATACTATAGCTCCGGCCCATTTAAAAATTGTTGATGGGGGGGCCGGGCGGTGGCGCTAAAGGTAAGGTGCTTGCCTTGCCTGCGCTAGCCTTGGACGGATCGCGGTTCGATCCCCCGGTGTCCCATATGGTCCCCCAAGCCAGGAGCAACTTCTGAGCACATAGCCAGGAGTAACCCCTGAGCGTTACCGGGTGTGGCCCAAAACCCCCCCCAAAAAATTGTTGATGGGGAGCCGGAGCGATAGCACATCGGTATAGTGTTTGCCTTGCACGCAGCCAACCTCAGATAGGCCCTGGTTAGATTCCTGGCATCCCATATGGTCCCCTGAGCCTGCCAGGAGCAATTTCTGAGTGCAGAGCCAGGAGTAACCCCTGAGCGCCACCAGGTGTGACCCAAACGCCCCCCCCCCTTTACCAAAAAAAAAATTGTTGGTGGATGATAGCATTGACAAAAGTAACTGAGGGAGATAGAATAAACAGAGAAGTCCAAAGAAGTGATCCTTCAAGCACACCAATGTTAGTGAGGACATTGAAAGAAAGAGGAAGAACAGCAAAGTAGAGTGAGAAGGAAAACATCAATAGCAAGATATATGTGGTGCTCTTGACTCCTACTGAGGAAAATAAAGAAAAATGAAAGATGAATTTGCCAACTAAGGATTTTTTTTAAATTAAAGACAAAGAACTCCCCTTTGAATTGAGTAATATAGAAGTTGTAACCCTAATAAGAGCAGTTTAGTAATGTGAAAGGGTTAAACCTCTGAATAGCTGGGTATGGGGAGAACAGGACAGGAAATGGAAAATGTGATGGGGGCAAAAGAGGAAATAAACATTATGATAGTTGGCTGTAGTCAAGATATATATGCATATGGAACAAACAGGGGCACAGAATAGAATTAGAAGTAAGGCATTTACATGCCTCGAATGTCGCTGACCCAGGTTTGACCCCCAACACTGCAAATGATTCCCTGAGCACATTCAGTAGTGATTCTTGAGTAGAGAGAGGAGTAAATCCTGAGCACTACTGAGTTTGGTTGAACCCCCCACCCTCCAACCCTACAATGAACAAAATAGTAGCAAATACTATGCTAACAGTAATGGTGTAACTGGAATAAGAACATTGATAGAGGAGAAAAAGAAAGCAATGGCACCTTGAGAAGTGATTCTTTTAAAAAAAAAAAGTTGGGACTGGAAAAATAAATGCATGCCAGACCCTTTCCTTGCAAGTCAGACTAGGGTTCAGTCCCTGGCACCCCATATAGTGTTCAGAGCCTATCAAGAGTGATTTCATACAGAGGCAGGAGCAAGCTCTAGTTAGGTGTGGACTCTAAATGAAAACACAAAAAATAAACAGACTTCTTTAAAAATAAAGTAATTTTAAGTATATATGTAGACTCTTATCTTTTAAAAATGTCATTTAAATGTTTATAGATTATGTGATCTGTAATATCTGAAATTTTTCAGAATTTGTGAGGGGGAAGTATGTGCCAGTATAAAGAGCAAGACTGGCAAGAATAAGGAACTGGTAAAATAGAGAAAAGCGTGCAAATGGAGAATTATATACTGTCCTCTTATGTATATGTGAGGGTGGGGGTGGCTACACTTGGCAATGCTCAGAATTTATTACTCACACTGTGCTCCCCGGTCACTTCTGGTGGTGATGGCTGGACCTATGCAGTGCCAAGAATCCAACTGGGGCCTTAGCTGTGTGCAAAGTGAACACCATAACCCTTAAACAATTTCTCTGACCTCACTGTTCTCTCATTTTTATGTTTGAAATGTTCCAAAATAAAATGTAAACACATTTTTAAAAAAGTCATTCTGAAGGGGTTGGGTTGTATAGTACAGAAGTACAAACAGAAGGATTGTCAGCAAATAGGGCATGGATCATTCATTTAGGGAAACAGATGGGAAAACAAAGTGTTGAGTACAAATGCTAATAAGTGGGCAAATGTCATGATAGAAGACTATTGCAGTTCCCTCTGAACATTACATTTTATTAGTGGAGTAAAAAGTATATACATACTTTAGCAGAAGTAAAAACAAAGAAAAAAGTTTGAGAAAAGAGGAGATATGATATATTTATCTATGAAAAAGGATGTGTGAGGACAGAGAGATAGCTCAACTGGCAGAGTGCGTGCCTTGATTGAGGATGGCCTTGATTCAATCACCAGCACCACATGATCCCCTGAACACCTCTAGGAGTAACTAAGATCCAGGAGTACTCAGTATTGCAAAGTGTGGCCTGCTTGAAAGTCCACTGCCAGCCACTGTCCTGGAAGTCCTGCATAGGATTAGAGCAACTCCACATCTTCAACGCTTATTTATAATTGCATCATCCTATCAGCTTAGACAAGAGCTTAAGTGGTCTCAGGGCCCCCTAAACAGAGTCCTCCAAAGATTTCTTATCCACCTTAATTTTGTTTATCATTTCCCAAAACACATCACCTTCGTTGGTATGGTTTCATAATAAAAATCCTTGATATTTGGTAATAAAAATCCCAGATGTTTTAATATGAAGGCAAAATATTTTATTATCTACTTTTTAATTCAGTCACCATGAAATATAGTTATTTATGATTGGGTTTCAGGCTACAATGTTTAAACACTAATCTTTTCACTAGTGTTCACTTCCCTCTACCAGTTCCCCCCTTTCCCTCTCACTAGTGCCTCTATGAGAGACCCTTTCTAAAAATTACTATGGTTAAAAGCACAGTTACTGATTGGTTTTCATGTGTAATACTTTACTAACTTTCAGAATCCCTACCATCTCTGTTGAATCTGTTGAACAACTTCCCTTCACCATTAGTGGTTTTCTTCCCTTCTTCTCTCATAGAAAGATGACATTTTTTTTTTTTTTTTTTGGTTTTTGGTTTTTAGGTCACACCCAGCAGTGCTCAGGGGTTACTCCTGGCTCTATGATCAGAAATCGCTCCTGGCAGGCTCAGGAAACCATATGGGATGCCAGGATTTGAACCACTGTCCTTCTGCATGCAAGGCAAGCACCTTATCTCCATGCTATCCCTCCGGCCCCAAGATGACATTTTTTAATAAAAATTGATAATATTTTTTATCAATTAGGAAAAAAAAACAAAAAACCCACTAATTTTCAGGACAAAATGGGAAATACTCTAAGATAGTACCGTAACTAAGATGTAGAAAGAAATAAAGAAAAATGATAAATCTCAATGAATATTGGCATTGTAAAGTAATAATAATAAGGCTCATTAGTGGAGAAAACATTATATCAATAGAATGTAGATCAAAAGTATATTAATGAGATCTTGAGAGTTCTAAAACTGTCCCCAAAGAGAAAAATGTATCAACAAATAGCCAAAGATACATGTCATAATCTCTAAGAAGAATTGAACTATCAAACAGATGGAAAAGAATGAATACTTTAAAGACTATTAGAGGAGCTAGAGAGAGAATACAGCAGGTAGGATGCTTGCCTGGCAAATAGCCAACCCAGGTTTTATTCCTGGCACCCAGGTATATGGTCCCATGAGCCCATCAGGAATGATTACTGAACTCAGAGCTAGAAGTAAACTCTGAGCACTGCTTGTACAGCCCTACCCCCTCCAACAGAAAGTACC